>NC_139802.1:42839092-43141592 GCF_963457635.1 Microchirus variegatus
TTACAACTTTATTCTCGTAATATAACGACTTTTTGAATATTACGACTATAACTCTCGTAATGTAACGACTTTTTTAATATTACAACATTATTCTCCTAATGCTACGACTTTTTGAATATTACGACTTTAATCTCGTAATGTTACGACTTTTATTAATGTTACGAGTTTACTCTCTTGTCTACTCATTGTTACTGATATGTCATTCATTCATTCAATATCACACTTAAATAATAATGTGCATGAATTGAATTGTGATGTCTGTAATAAATAAAAAGTATAAATGAATGATTGAGTGAGTCCAGACGCTGCAGCAGCAGAGTGTGTTTGTGTGTGAGAGCAGGTTTTTCACTCAGAACACAGAGTTCATTTCTTCTTCATCCCTCGGCTCTTGTTTCTACTTTCCCTCTGAATCACTCACCGGCTTCTTCTTCTTCTTCTTCTTCATCTGTCGCCGTGACGACGCGTCCCTCCTCGTCTGTCCTCCCCTTATCTCTGCTCTGAGCGGAGACGTCGAGGCCGAGGTGAGGGAAGGCTCTGTCAGCTCTGATCCCTCTCTGTCACATCAGCGTGTGATCTCATCACAGAGCGGCGGCCATCTTCTTCTTTAGCATTCAGCCTGTGATCCCGAGGCCGCGGCCGCAGCCCGGAGAAGCACCGGGCTTTCAACGACTGCTGGGAATGAGATGTCACTGTGTGAGCAACAACTGCTCTACACAACAACAACAACAACACAATCTGAGTTTAGATCTCAGTGAGGACACGTCGTATTTAAAGTTGTGAGGCCAAGACAAAATGACCTCACAAAGGTGTAAATAAAAGTACACAGCTTTGCACAGATATCCTTCTTAGGACACGCTGGACATGTTCAAACTAAACCAGTTCCTCAGAAATGAGGTTCTGCCTCACTAGGACCAGGTTCTGGTCTCCATTAGGACTACTGGTCCTGACAAGGTCAGTGTCTAGACCAGAAAATGTCCTAAAGACAAGAGACAAGTGAGACAAGAGACCTCACTTTCCCAAAATGTCCAAACTAACCCTAAATTTTAACCAGTTCCTCAGAAATGAAAAAAAGCCTAACCCTTAATCTAAACCTGATTCTAACCCTAAAACCAGGTCTTAACCACCAAAGAGCCCTTTAAGGTTGTGAGGACCAGACAAAATCTCCTCACTAACCTTAACCACAACCACACTTCAAATCTTAGTCCTAAACTTTAACCAGTTCCTCAGAAATGAGGTTCTGTCTCACTAGGACTAGGTTCTGGTCTCCATGAGGACTACTGGTCCTGACAAGGTCAGTGTCTAGACCAGAAAATGTCATAAAGAAGCAACAAACACACACAGAAGACACTCGTAGACGTGATGCATTCCCGAGACCCTTACCTTAACTCTAACCATCACAACTAAAAGCCTAACCCTGAACCTAAACCTGATTCTAACCCTAAAACCAGGTCTTAACCACCAAAGAGCCCTTCAAGGTGGTGAGGACCACCCAAAATCTCCTCACTTACCTTAACCATGAACACACTTCAAATCTTAGTCCTAAACTTTAACCAGTTCCTCAGAAATGAGGTTCTTCCTCAGAAATGAGGTTCTGCCTCATTAGGACCAGGTTCTGGTCTCCATGAGGACTTCTGGTCCTGACAAGGTCAGTGTCTAGACAAGAAAATGTCCTAAAGAAGCAACAAACACACACAGAAGACACTCGTAGACATGATGCATTCCCGAGACCCTTACCTTAACTCTAACCATCACAACTAAAAGCCTAACCCTGAACCTAAACCTGATTCTAACCCTAAAACCAGGTCTTAACCACCAAAGAGCCCTTTAAGGTTGTGAGGACCAGACAAAATGTCCTCACTAACCTTAACCACAACCACACTTCAAATGTTAGTCCTAAACTTTAACCAGGTTCTGGTCTCCATGAGGACTACTGGTCCTGACAAGGTCAGTGTCTAGACCAGAAAATGTCCTAAAGAAGCAACAAATACACACAGAAGACACTCGTGGAACGTGATGCATTCCCGAGACCCTTACCTTAACAACTAAAAGCCTAACCCTTAACCTAAACCTGATTCTAACCCTAAAACCAGGTCTTAACCACCAAAGAGCCCTTTAAAAGTTGTGAGGACAAGACACAATGTTCTCACTTTCCCAAAATCTCCTTACTAACCTTAACCATAACCACACTTCAAATCTTAGTCCTAAACTTTAACCAGTTCCTCAGAAATGACGTTCTGCCTCATTAGGACCAGGTTCTGGTCTCCATGAGGACTACTGGTCCTGACAAGGTCAGTGTCTAGATCAGAAAATGTCCTAAAGAAGCAACAAATACACACAGAAGACACTCGTAGACGTGATGCATTCCCGAGACCCTTACCTTAACTCTAACCATCACAACTAAAAGCCTAACCCTGAACCTAAACCTGATTCTAACCCTAAAACCAGGTCTTAACCACCAAAGAGCCCTTTAAGGTTGTGAGGACCAGACAAAATGTCCTCACTAATCTTAACAATAACCAGTCAATGCCTTACCACACTCCAAACCTTAGTCCTAAACTTTAACCAGTTCCTCAGAAATGAGGTTCTGTCACATTAGGACCAGGTTCTGGTCTCCATGAGGACTACTGGTCCTGACAAGGTCAGTGTCTACACCAGAAAATGTCCTAAAGACAAGAGACATGTGAGACAAGAGACCTCACTTTCCCAAAATGTCCTCACTAACCCTAAACTTTAATCAGTTCCTCAGAAATGAGGTTCTGCCTCATTAGATCCAGGTTTTGGTCTCCATGAGGACTACTGGTCCTGAGAAGGTCAATATTTTGGCCACAAAAATGTCCTAAAGAGGCAACAAATAGAGTAGACACACAGCATTCTCACTGTGGACACTCATAGAGGTAAACCCTTAAATGAGGTCTCAACTCCAAAAAGCCCTTAAAGTTATGAAGACCAACCAAAATGAAGTTCTACCCCATTAGGACCAGGTCTCAAAAAAAAGAGCATTGTTACTGAAGAAACCCTGACCCTAAAACCAGGTTTTAACCTTCAAAAAGCCCTTTACAAGTTATGAAGACCAGATAAAATGTCCTCACTTTCCTGTGGTTTCTTTGTTTTTTTGGCTCCACACATGTAAAACAAACCGTCCACGAAGACATTTGCAGTTAAACACATGTATAAAAAGACACAAATACACAATATATATATATATATATTCAGCTCTAACGTCTCAGCTACCACTCTCAAACCCACGCACACACACACACACAGACGGTCACATGTAAATGGCAGCTTTTAGCGTCAGAGTCGCCACTGTTTATGTTTTATTCACAGTTTGGTCAACACCAAACAAACAGTTGAAGGAGTCTGAGCAGATTGTGGTGGGCGGCGGTGGACGGGGAGACGGCGGTGGACGGGGAGACGGCGGTGGACGGGGGGGCGGTTTTCAATAACCACAGACTTAACTCTTGAGCTGAAAGACTTGTCGTAAAAAACGCTGCATCCATACTACGCTGTTTCCACATGGTTTTTCCAACCTATAATCTGCATGTTTTTGCTCCGTATTAGACGTAAAACACTTGACTACAAGCATGAACCAGCAAATCATTGTTCACAACACTTGCGAGACTTCCAAATGATGGAAACGAAGACTGTGGACTCGTTCCTGGACTGTGATAAAGATCACGTGGACCATTTGTCCTTCAGGAAGAACTTGAGATAAGTTATGTGTAGAGTCGATGGTTAACGTTACGCCACATCAGAGAACTCCGTTATCCTACTGGTCAACGTCCAGGAGAACGTCGTAGGAGATGTCCTGGAACGACCCGGACGCCAAATCTCCGTTCTTTAGTTATGCTACACGACACGTCCCTTCATCGATTCCGATGTTCGCGATCAGGTCCGACACTGGAAATGTGCTCGTCACGATTAAAATCTTTTGAAAATCAGACTAAAATTTGTGTCGTCTGAAAAAACAAAAACTATCTGTGTTAGCGGTGGGTCAAAATATCGATTTGGTGAAATATATATATATCGGCATCCTTCCTCGAACGTCGTAGGAGATGTCCTGGAACGACCCGGACGCCAAATCTCCGTTCTTTAGTTATGTTACACGACATGTCCCTTCATCAATTCCGATGTTCGTGATCAGGTCCGACACTGCTCGTCACGATTACAGGGACACTGTGTAATATTTATGGGTTTATATGACCCAAAATCCACTTTTTTATACATATTATGTGCTCCTGCATTGTCTAGTCGCTGTATAATAGTTTTTGTTTTATTTTCGTAGTGTTTCAAAAAGTCATGTAAAATAACATGGTGGCGGGCCCCGGTTGCATAGCCACTGTTAGCAGCGCGACGCCAGGTTTCTACCGGAGCCTGTAGGGACAAACGCGAGAGAACAAATCAAGCGTCGCTTTACTTGTAGCGGAAGTCCCGCCTCCACTCTCTCCGCTTCGTCTGCTACGGCTGCGGTAGCCTCTCCTCTAGATGGCACTATAAACTACTTACTTCACCTTTAAATCGCCTGAAAATCAGGCTAAAATGTGTGCCATCTGTAAAAACAAGAACTATCTCTGTAAGCCGTGGGTCAAAATATCCAAAATACACCAGGCCGAATATTGATATTTTAATTAACAAATGCTAACGCTAAAGTAAAGTAGTCCCAGCCAGTTTCTGTCACTGGGCGTCACTACTTCATGTCTCCTCACGGTGGCGCTGCTCAAACATATAAGGGGGAAACTTGGGGGTGGAAGTTACCTGGCTTAAGAAGAGAAAAGCTACGTTACGAGATGCTGCATCCAGCTACAGCCCTATTTTCCGAAAGCACTATGAGGTCCGGCCTCCTTGCCCTGTTCCGACGTTTTCTTCAGTTAGACAGATATCGCGATGTGTCGCTATACGATATTATCACAGAATCGCTGTATCGCGGTATTATTGGTATCGTGGACCATGTTTCGCGTGTAGTGGATGGTGAGTTACCCTGTGATTGACACCACTGATCTCTGTATGCTGTAAGAAGAACAACTGCACAAAATGTACACAAACAAACACACACACACACACAAACGCAGGGCAGAGGAGAGCAAACAAGAAGAGAAGCCAAGATTGGCCGACATTACATCTCCATCTCCTCCAATCTGCTGCTGCCTGTTAGTTTGTTCTCTAACAAGACCTCATTTGCTGCCGCGTCCCTCAGGACAACAGCAAGCTCATGTTTGAATAATGACAGAGTAAGGAAGGATAATAACCTCCATCACAGACAGCCCGGTGTGTTTAAACCAGACCAGGGCTGTGCGGGAATAAAAGTGTGTGTGTGTGTGTGCGTGTGTGCGTGTGTGTGTGTGTGTGTGTGTGTTCAGTCCGTACAGACACTCAAGACAAATCCACGTGGCAGGAACACGGCGGATAGAGAGTTCAAACGGATTCTTCCAGAATATGACAGATAGTGGAAATGGATTTCAGAGCCTGTCAAAACAAACAATGCTGCTGGAGGCTGATGCTGATGCTGATGCTGATGCTGATGCTGATGCTGATGCTGAGGCACGGGTACTGACCCACTGGGGGGATTGGAGATGGATGTTAGGGATAGAGCTCTGTGCTCTGTGTGTGCTCCCTCACCACCAGATTCAACTCTGCTCTTCATGAGTATGTGGTTCACACACGGGACAACACACACACACACACACACACACACACACACACACACACACACACACACACACAGACACACACACACAGAAACACATGCACGCACATACTCACAGGGACACACACACACACATACTCACAGGGACACACACGGGCCAACACACACACACACACACACACAGGGACACACACACGCACACACACAGGGAAACACACATGGACACATGCATGCACGTTCACACACACACACGGAAACACACACACGCGCCCACACATGCACGCACAAGCACACACACACAAACGGACACACACGGACACACACACACACACACACACACGGAAACACATGCACGCACATACTCACAGGGACACACATGGGCCAACACACACACACACACATGGACACAGGGACACACGCACACACAGGGACACACACATGCACACACAAGCACACACACACATGCACGCACAAGCACACACACACATACACACACATGGACACACACACACACAGAAACACACACGGGCCCACACACACACAAACGGACACACAGAAACACATGCACGCACATACTCACAGGGACACACACGGGCCAACACACACACACACAGGGACACACACGCACGCACATACTCACAGGGACACACACGGGCCAACACACACGCACACACACAGGGACACACACATGGACACATGCATGCACGTGCACACACACACACACGCGCCCACACATGCACGCACAAGCACACACACACAAACGGACACACACACACACACGGAAACACATGCACGCACATACTCACAGGGACACACACGGGCCAACACACACACACACACATGGACACAGGGACACATGCCCACACACACATGCACAAGCACACACACACATGCACGCACAAGCACACACACACATACACACACATGGACACACATGGACACACACACACAGAAAAACACACACGCGCCCACACACACACACACAAACGGACACACACGGACACACACACACACACACGGGGACACATGCACGCACATACTCACAGGGACACACACGGGCCAACACACACACACGCGCGCGGAAACACACACATGCACGCACAAGCACACACACACATGGACACAGACACACAAACACACACACACACACACACACAGGGACAAACACGTGCCCATACATGCACGCACAAGCACACACGGACACACACAGGGACACCGAGACACACGCACACAGACACACACACGGACGGACACACACAGAGACACAGACAAACGCACGCACACAAATACACATGGACACGCACGCACGCACGCACACAGACACACACACAGAGAGTGATAAATGTACACACAAAGACACACAGAGTGATAAATGTACACACACACAGACACACACAGAGTGATAAATAGCAGCACTTGTGTTATAATCCAGTGTCGCTCTCACATTACAGCACATCACTGCTGCTGTTACTGGATCCAGTTGTGTGTGACTAATGCAGCGCACAGCAGAGCGACCTCTGCAGACCTGCTATCGACTCCCTGTTCACCACCAACACCAACGACAACAACAACAACGACGACAACACACACTGTGATGACACGGACGGGAAACGCACACACACACACACACACACACGTCCACAGGGGAAACAGACGAGTCAGTGTGTGTGTGTGTATGATCTCTTTAGAGTGTTGTGTCAGCGTTCATGTGGTCTTTGATTTATGACGTTGCGAGGAATCAGTGTTTTCCTGTGATTTCAGCTTCTTAAAATGTGAATCATATACAACCAATGTATACGAAGTACTACAGCTGACACGATTAATCGATTACTAAATTAATCGTGTTTCAATCTAGGGGGATTGAATTCTAGAGCACAAAGGATTGACATTTTACTTGCAAAAGTTAGGAATGTGGCTCAGTATCGGTCTGACACTGGTCAATATCATCTGATATCGGTCAGAAAAAAATATAAAAATCAATACAATCCAAACATGCTCATGCTTCACTGTAAAAATGGAAATAAAAATGCATATTTATTTATATTTGGGGCCGTTTATTTCTTCTTTTAGTTGGAGAATTATGACTCACAGCACAAATGTGTTGTTAAATGACTGTATTGGAATAATATCTGTATCGATAAATACTTAAGTATCAGTATCGGACAGAAAAAAGTGGTATCGTCCCAGCCCTAATTTAAGTACTGCATTCTGAAGAGGTTTCCCGCTCATTTGACTCACTATTGCAATACTTCGTGACTCCTGTGGGTGGCGCCAACGTGAAGAGAAGTTAACAGTGAGACAACGGGGCAACGACAGCAGTGACGAGCGTGAACCGCTTCGTTCCGTTCTTCGGTTTCTTCGGTTGCAATTGCCTTGTAAAACACAGATTATCGCAGAATGACGATATCTATGTCGTCGCGGTTCATTCGTCGCTAACAAAACACGAACAAACAGCGAGGAGATGCATATAAAAACGACACAAAACTTTGATTTAGCTATGAATCATTAAAATCAGGACAGCGTGGTCACGTGACTGATGCATCGTCTATCTAAATATAACGGGCCTGAGCTACGGCTACACGCTAATCAATTAGCTCAGCGGCTAATGAGACGGAGACGGGACAAAAGCTCTGCTCTGACTTTAATTAAGCATCAGTGAAAACATACGTGACTACGCTTATGTTTATATACGATTTATATATGTGGTTTTTAATGACTTCATTAAATTCAATGTACGGCTCCCGTAGTCACGGAAGAGCTGTGACTCATCGCCGTAACAACGGTTCTTCACGTCTCAGTCAAACCAAACCACGACATTATGACGTGATTTGACTCCGTGTCAAAGTCCCGTAGTTTAGTTTAATTTTGTTTATTTGGAACGTTTGAAGAATATGACGACAAAAACGAAATAATGAAAAGAAAAGGAAAAAATAGAGGGGAAAAAAATTATAACACAATATGTCCGGAAAGGAGTAATAACACACACACACACACACAGGGACACACACACACGGAAACACATGCATTGCACGCACATACTCACAGGGACACACACGCACGCAAACACACACACACACGCACGCACAAACATACTCACAGGGACACACACGGGCCAACACACACGCACACACACATGGACACATGTATGCACGCGCGCACACACACACACACACAGAAACACACAAGCAAACACACACACACGCCCACACATGCACGCACAAGCACACACACACATGGACACACACAGACACGGAAACACATGCACGCACATACTCACAGGGACAAACATGGGCCAACACACACACACACACACACACACAGGAACACACACACACACACAGGGAAAACACACATGGACACACGCATGCGCGCGCACGCACACACACACACACACAGAAACACACACACACACACATGCACGCACAAGCACACACACACGGACATGCACGCACAAGCACACATGTACACACACACACGGACACACACGGGAACACGGACACACACATGGAAACACACACACATAGAGACACGCACACAGAAACACACACAGACGGACACACACACACACAGACACACACACGGACGGACACACACAGACACACACGGATGGACAGACACACACAGAGACAAAAATTGAGAAAAAAAACAAATAATAACACAATATGTCAAAAAAGGAGTAATAAGAAGATTAAACTTATGTAATAACTTTAACATATTAACATTATCACATATTAAATTATATCTATGTCATACTGTAAAGTTTAGACATTTTGCCTATTTGACACATACACATTTTATTAAAAAATATATATATTATTATTATTATTCCTATATAACATTTTAATAAGCTGTTATTATGGAGTTTATTCTTCCTCTTTATACTTTATGAAAATCCCTTCTTTATACCTTTTTGTTTAGACTGAATCAGGCCTGTACTTTGCCTCTACACACTCCCTTGACCTTTGACCTCTGGTCTGACAACACACACATACACACAGAGGAGACGAGGTGGCCGAGTGGTTAAGGCGATGGACTGCTAATCCATTGTGCTCTGCACGCGTGGGTTCGAATCCCATCCTCGTCGACTAACTTATATTATATTAGATTAGAGGTGAAGTGTTTGTAAATAAAGAGTTATTGAGCAAACGTCAAGTATCGTTAGGTAAAATAATAAAATGACTAAATCTGAATTCAACGTTGTCCAATGAGTTCACACAACGTTTATCAATACTCGACGAGAAGCAGAGTCCATTAAAGGTTCATACGTTCTTATAAATGTAATAAAATATCATATAAAATACTGCAAAAAAAAATAAAACTTTGACTTTCACTAAACTTCAAAATCTTATTTTAAACATGATACAAAATAATCATAGAAGAAGATAAATTAAACAAAAAGCTAAAAAGTCAGCAAATTTTTGATTTTTTCGTTAGCCCCTCCCACTTTCGTTTTTTTGCCCATTTAATCACTTTCACGCCCTGAAAAACAAGATTAATTTGATAAAAAAATAATAATAAGATTTCAACAGGGTCCTTCCACACCTCACAAGAATAGATATTATAAACAACGACAGTTAACTGTACAAAAACAACACGTTTCCTGTCAAAAAACTACTCTAACAACCAATTAATCCCTTTCAAGCTTCTTAAATGTCAATATTTTCTGGTTTTCTTTCAAATAAATCACTAAAAAGTGAATAATAATAATAATAATTTTAGTTTTTTTTAGTGGAGATAACAAGACATTAAAGATTAAGAAACATCATCATTTTGGAGGTTTGGGATTTTTCTCAGAACCAAACAAGTGTACGTCGATTAATCACGTCAGATTAACGGCAGATTAAGCAGAACAAACACACACACACACACAGTTTTTGACCCACGGCCTGAAATATTGATCACACGGAGGATTGTGAGGATTAAACTCACACTCTGATGAATGTATTAACATTATTTGTTTTGATTAAGTTTACACTTTAAGAGCTTTTGTGGTGAAAAACAAATCAAAAGCAACGAAATAACGACACGCTGGTCCAAGTCATTTCTGCGACGACGACAACGACGAGGTGTTTTTATGACAAGAAAGAAGAAGAAAAAGGTCCATTAAAGGCAACACAAAGGACAACAAAAGAGGTGCGAGACGCCTCAAGCCACACACACAACACACACAAACAGACACACAGGGCGACAGTTGTGGCACTGTGAGCAATCAGAGCAGTGGAGAAGGAGCGAGATGCCACATACCTGCCACTACCCATCAAAATCACTGCCTCACACTCGTCTGCTCACATCCATATCAACCTCTGAGAGGGGATAGGAGATAGGAGATAGGAAAGGAGAGAGGAGAGGAAATGTTTCACCAACACTAATTTCATAACTTCATTAGAAATGTAGGACAAGCAGCAGAGTTCCTGTCACCAGCTCCTCCTCGTTTCCTTCAATGAAGCTCACGCAAGGATCCACTTTTATTCTCCCGGCGAGTTAAATACGCTGGACTCATTATGGCGACACATGATGCAAAATCAACTTTTTAAATCATTTAAATCCTTATATTCGGGACTCTGGAGGTCCTATCAGTCGGCAAAGTGTGAACAAAGATGACTCGGCCATGTTTTTGAGCTCCGCTTTGTCCGTAAAACACGCAAGAGTGTTGGCGAAGGTATCCGAAAAAAACGGAAGTCGGCGAAAAGTTCTATTCTTGGCTCCACAGTGCAGCACAGAGTTCTACACAAACTTCCAGCCTCAGAGGATTTATCTGTCCAGTGGATACATGTTATATATGACGGCAATGTGCCTGCTAGAGCCTGCAAATGATCACTTTTCCACATGCCAACAGCTGTTAGCTCCCAGTAGCCTCTGTGGCTGATGTCATTTCCTGTCCCTTAAGTTTCGTTTTACTTTTTTTTTTAAGGTGGACCTAAAGAGATACTACCAAACAGAGCGTTGCGAACAGGGCTGTTTTGGTGATTGAACTGCTGTGGTGCTTCATCCTTATGGTATTTTGACTAGTGTTGTGCAATAGGCATTGAACGCATGACACGTTTCCATGACGACTGACTGAAAAAATACGCGTATGACGCCATGTTTACGTGCCGTGAAACCGGAGTCCAGGCACTGTTTACCAGTTAGCTGCGTTAGCTGCGTTAGCTGCGTTAGCTGCGTTAGCTGCGTTAGCGCCTCCTACAGTGGAACTGGAGCGGTCTGTTTATTAAAGGAAAAGAGCAGCGCTACAAATAACCAGCGTACCTGTGTAACTGCGTATATGTGTTCCTCTGTTTTTAAAGATTAGCGTTACTTCAGAGACTCATTTTAACAATCACGCGTCACGTAAACATGACGTCGCGCACGTCTTTTTACGGTCAGTCGTCGTGGAAACGCGTTAATGTTTGACAGCACTAATTTTGACCAAAGCGTGTCACAGACATGTTCATGAAGACACCAGGGAACTAGCTTAACTTGGAGAAATAAGGTATAATATGACCCTTTTAGTCAAACTACTGATGACGAAAAATGGCCTCTCTGTGAGTAGCAGACATGCTAGCGATGCTCAAGAGTCATCTGCTTTACTGCACCCAGTCAAAACATGGCTGCCAGCAAGGACACGGTGAAAAAAATATACAATATATATCAATATCGATGCTTCATTTTGCTGTTAGACAGCTTTTTTCAACAGGAAACAGAAGTTTTCCACCACACCAAACTCCATTAGGAAATTCATCAATTTTACACCATGACACAGAGGGGTTTTTGAGCCACTGCTGCCTCCATTACCAAGTTCAAATGTGTTATTTTATGACTCCAGTGTTTGAAATCCTTAGTTCAGATTTACCTCGGTGACACAAAGTCAGCAAAGCATGCAGCAGTGGATCAGCAGCTCCTGTGTCGCTGTGAGCTAAAAACCTTGTTTTTCTCTGTGGACTTTGGTGTGGAAAGGCGAGCGGTGAAATGCGAGACCTCTGCCTGGGACGACGCCACGGACTGTATATAAAAAAAGAAAAAAAAAGTCTCCATTAAGACGCCGCTGACCTCGGGGATGAAAGACAAAACCCTCTCAAAATGGCCGCCTACAGGTTTGTTTTCATTGCGGCTCAGTGTGAGGCTGATTTGACACACAAATAACTGGGAGCTGGACTCCATCTGTCCCCTCACACTGAGTTTACTGCACAGACTCTCTTCTCCTCACTCTCTCTCTCTGGGCTAATTCAAGGCATTTTTGGACAAACTTTTGCCAAGATGTTCACACTTTCTCCTCGTACCGAGAACAATGTCTAACACTGCAACTGGAGTCTGACAACGTCAACAAACCAGCTCCTAAAACACAAACAAGAAGCTTGTTTTTGTCTGGTCTTCACAGTCCCACTCGTACCATCTGGTTAGAACGCTACAGGCTCAGTGTGGGAGTTACTCAGTATATCGAAATACATGATATGGCAATACTCAATATATCAGAATAGATGATATTGCAATACTCAGTATATTGCGATACATGATATCGCAATACTCAGTATATCGCAATACTCAATATATCACAATATATGATATTGCAATACTCAATATATTGCGATACATGATATCGCAATACTCAGTATATCGCAATATGATATCGCAATACTCAGTATATCGCAATATATCACAATACTTAGTATATCGCAAAACATGATATCGCAATACTCAGTATATCGCAATATGATATCACAATACTCAGTATATCACGATATCGCAATGCTCAGTATATCGCAATACATGATAACGCAATACTCAGTATATCGCAATATGATATCACAATACTCAGTATATCACGATATCGCTATACTCAGTGTATCGCAATACATGATATCGCAATACTCAGTATATCGCAATACGATAACGCAATACGATATCGCAATACGATATCGCAATACTCAGTGTATCGCAATACATAATATTGCAATACTCAGTATACCGCAATACTCAGTATGTCGCAATATTCAGTATATTGCAATACATGATATTGCAATACTCAGTATATCGCAATACTCAGTATATCGCAATCGCAATACTCAGTATATCACAATACTCAGTATATGATATCGCAATACTCAATATATCACAATACTCAACATATCAGAATAGATGATATCGCAATACTCAGTATATCGCAATATTCAATATATCAGCATAGATGATATCGCAATACTCAATTGCAATATATATATATACACAATACGCAGTATAACACTATATCTCAATACTCAGTATATCGTAATATGATATCGCAATATTCAGTATCACTTTATCACAATACTCGGTATATCACTATATCACAATAGTATAACAGTATATGATATCATGATAATATCATATGGGGACTTGAAAACTGTGAGGGGCAACTTTTCAACGTGACCTGATTAAACCAAAGAACTAAAGAGTGAAACAGTGAAGCATAAAAAATGACATTAAAGTAGAACTAGTTTGCATTTCCTGTGAGAGAAGCAGCAGGAGAAAGGACAGAGGAACAGCTGCTCACTGTCGTATTTTCATTTCAAAAACCACAAACAGCAAACGTAAAAGTAAAAACACTGAGGTAGAACAGTGTGGTCCTACAGTCGTGTGTTTTTTCTCTGCTTAATGACTTTGCCTGAGAGCTGCAAACTCACTCTCACTGATAACACTAAAGTCAGCAGGGACGATAAATAATGAAATAATAATACAAATCTTTGACCGATACCTTTAAATGACGTTACGCAAGAATTTGTGTTTTGTGTGCAGTCATAAAAAGGACCGTGACTTAAGGACGTAAACTACCTGGCAACCGCGGGTCTCTGGGGAGGAGAGACGAGGAGGCGACAAAGCCTGATAATATGTTTCATTTGGATTGTAGTAAACGTATTAAACTTACATAGCCCCCTTTAAGAATTAGATTTTTCAATCATGAAACTAAAGTTTGGTACCTGCACCAAAGAAAATCATCGTTTTTTTTTTTTAAGTTGGCAGTGACACAGCGGTTTTTTTGTTGTTGTTGTTTATTTTTATTACCTGGCAGGGTCACAGGAGCTGCTGGTCTCCTGCTGCCTCATTTGGAAGGTTTTGTGTCACGGAGGTGAATCCGAACAAGTGTTTTCAAACCCCCGCGAGTGACACGGTAGCACATTTGAACTCTGTGACGGATCAACATCTCCTGTGTGCTGTGATGTAAAAATTGCAGATTTTCTCTATGGACTTTGGTGCTAAAGTGAGCAAGAGAGAGAGAGAGCTTTACAAACTCCAGCTCCCAGCAGGAAAAAGGCCGTCTCTGACAGGCGAGTATCTGCGGATTTAATGCGACATGACGACACTTGGCTGTTGATAATGTATCAGAAACCCGGACTATTCCTTTAAATATAACTGAGTGGGCTAAGCCGTCTTAAGCCTCCTCGTGGTGCCAGGTCTGCATAGACCTCTCCTTACTGCAGAATAACAGAAACACCTAATCCTTGTGATTCTCTGACTCCCCTCTCTCCGCCCTGGAAAATATGCTCAGGAAAAGACGGAAGAAGAAGAAGAAGAAGAAGAAGAAGAAAATCACTGCAGTGCATCACTGAGGTCATTTATGGTTTTTGATGTTTTTTGTTCTTTCAAGTAGGGGTGGGGGGGGGAATCGATTCACATAGGCGTCGCGATTCTAATCATCCACGATTCTGAATCGATTCATAAACTTCAAAAATCTATTTTTTTACTTTTTTATTTATTTTTTTAAAGGTGCATTACGTAATAAATCTAAATCAACTGGCCGTAAAATCCTCCTAATATGTCACAGAGACTCAGGAATAATGTTCATATAACAAACTGAACTCACCAACAACAACAGTACAGACAAAATATTTGCATTAAAAAAAGGTTTTTTGCAGACTGCAAATCATGTTTCGGCATGTGGCGCCACCTACCGCCGTCTACCAATCATTGCAGTCAGTAGAGTCTCAGCTGCCGAGCAACCACTGGTTGCCAGTTACGTCAGAAAACGAAACGTAAAAAGACCTCGGTATTTTGAATTTGAATGTAGTAACCGTTTTTGACCACATTCTTACATATGGCGCCTTTAACTTTTGTCTTAAGTTTGCCTTTGTGTGATCACATTATCACATTATCTTATACAAACTGTATTGTTTTGATGCCATAATTCGCCTTAACACACTATGCATTGTATCGAGAATCGTATGAACCGAATCGAATAGTTTCAAAGCTGCAACACATGCAGATTTAACGCAGCGAGAGAGAGTGAAAACAGCTCAGATTAATAATCCCTGCAGCTGATGCTCAGACCAGACTCTGACCACCGTTCCCTGCCTTCGTCTCTCAAAGCTCCACAGGAAAACACTCCACTTCAGACACTTCAGCAAATAACACGCTTTGATTCTCATCTCCAAGTTGAACTTTCATGTCTGACCTGGTGTCTGACTGCAGGAAAAGAAAAAAAAAATCTCCACCTTCAATCTTTTTTTTGTATTATTATTACTTTACAAAGTGCAGAAACTGCTCACATGGACCAACAGCGCCCCCCTGTGGCCGCCTGTACACCTGCCATGTGTGTGTGTGTGCATTTTATGGCACGTTTTCACACTTTATTAAAATGAATAACGACAGCCTCAGTCTCTCCCCGTGGAGGTTAAGTGAATTAGAGACGTCACCTCAGATTCACCTTCAGGTGAAGATCCACCTCACTCCAAACATAAAAACATCTCACAACGTAAATCATTTACTCCGTAATTAAAATAGAATTACGTGTCATAAAGTGTACAAACCCACACTCCTACACAATTAGGATAAAATGCAAATGTGTTACAACATTTTTCTATGAAACGTTTATGCGTTTGTACTCAAATGACTTGTCAAAAACATGAAAAAACAACACAAAAAGATCAAATATGGGTTAGGCGAACAATGAAAATTATTATATATAAATTATGGTATTCAAATATTAATCATGTTAAAAGTAAAATCAGAATTTAAACTGATGCACTGGAGCAAATAAGACAGATTTGAGCTAGGTTTAAGGCAAATTTAAGCTAGTTTTAAGCTAGTTTTAAGACAGATTTAAGCTAGGTTTGAGCTAGATTCACAACATTTTAAGATATGTTTAAGGTAGCTTTAAGACAGATTTAAGCTAGCTTTTAAGACAGATTTAAGCTAGGTTTAAAGACAGGAGAAAAGACAGGCTGTAATCCATTACAGACACCAACTGCCATAAAACACCAAAGAATAAGAAGAATGTTTAAGCTAGGTTTAGTAAAAACTCTCTGGCTCCAACAGCAGCTCAGTAACACAACAAATTCTCAGCTAACAAAACAAACACACAATGAGCAACAGTTCACCACTGGTAAAACAAAAAAAAAACAGCAAACACTCACTTTATCTGGGGTCCATTTTGTGTCATCCTTCAGTCCTGTGAACTTCCTCTTTGTGTTGGCGCCTTCTTTCTCCTGCTGTTAGCTTAGCACCTCGAGGGCTAGCAGATGCTAGCTAAATGTCCCAGTGTCTCCTGGAGGTAAAGTTAATTTTAATGTCAGTTTATTTTTCTTCAAAACATTCGACACAGACCAATACAACAACATGGCTGCCGGGCTCACTTGTGAGCCAAACTATTCACCTGAGTGCCACACCCACCTTCTTCTTAACTCCAACATCCTGTGTGGGCAAAGTCACTTCCTGTCATGAGCTAATTTTCATATCGTTCCCGAACCAATCAGCACTTGCCTCGTCTGAGTCTTAACCAATCAGAGGCAAGAAAGGGGCCAGGTTTAAACTAGCTTAAATTCCTGCTGACACAAATCAGCTAGCTTAGCTGTAAGGCTAACCAGCTAAGCTAGTTTATTCCAAAGCTAATTTGTTATAATTCAATTATACTGACTTCAAACTTGGAATTCTTGGGGGGTTATCTTTAACTAGATACAGAAATGTATAGCATGAAAATGTAGCATAAGCTAATTAATACAAAACACAAAGTATACTAAACTTATATTACAAATAATGATGGAAATATTGATAAATTGGGTCCGTTTGTGACAAAACAAAGCATTTCAGGCAAATAATAATCTACACATTAGCATAAAGGGCTTCAACTAATGTTTATTTACTATTGATTCATCAGTTGTTTTGATTGACTGTGAAAATTAGCTCAATTATTATATACTATAATCATATTAAGGAAGCTAAAATAATTAAAAAAAAAATTTAATTAATTTATCTATTATCAAAACAGGCCCATTATTTAGTGATTACTACTATTAACTGATAAATGAACCATTAGTGATGTAAATGTGTTTACAACTAAACTAATTACTGATGAGAAATAATGAGACGGCAGCTTTTATTTCACTTATTACTTGATGAGGCATCAACAGGAAATGTTCAACGGCAATGCATGCATTCTGATTATTACACCTAATCAATAAGCAATACACTGATCAAAGAGAAACACATAAAGTAATCCGGAGATAATTCAAGGCCGACGTGTTAAACTTTACACGTACACAGAAAAAACGTGACGTAACCACGATAAACAAAGAAACGACATCAACACCATCATCAAGCAGTTAGTTTACACACATTCATATCAAAATAATTCAAACGTCATCTCCTGGTTTCCCTTTTACAGACATGGCTTTTCATGAAAAGTGTTGGATATTCCGTCAGTGAACAGCGCCACCAAGTGGACGTCTATGGACTGACCGTGAGTGTGGATCACGTGTGGTTCATCAGCTGTTAGTGATATTCTTTGTGTCACAGTAAAACTTTGATTATGGAAGTTTTCCCCCCGTGGTCACTATTTGGTTAGTATTAACGTAAATCAATAATCAGAATTTCACCAACATCAACATACGATGATCCTTTAGATCTCTCTGTAAGCCGTGTACTGTATTTCGTTCTGTTTCTGAGCGTTGACGGGGGTCGTTTTCAAGGCCACAAGACGGTCACGGCGTCACAACACTACACTGTATGTAATGTATATGTACATATATGTATATATGCAGCGACGCTTCATATATACATGGAACACGCGGAAGCAGCATTCGGGATTCGGGTTCAGTGTTTGGCTTCGCGCGGGTAAAACTCGGCCAAGGTGCTCTGAGGAATCCGCTTGAGCATCTCTTTGGGGAAGATCCTCATGAGCTGCCACCCGACGTCCAGAGTCTCGAACACGCTCCGGTTTTCGTACGCGCCTGGAGACACAGAGACAAACATAGCGTCGGTAAACATGGCGTCGGTAAACATGCACTCTGCGACGACGACGTCTCGCGGAGGTCACCCTGAGGTGTACCTTGGGAGATGAAGTTCTTCTCAAACTTGGTCAGGAACTCCAGGTAGAGAAGATCGTCGGCTGTCAGGGCCTCCTCGCCCACCACGGCCTTCATGGCCTGAACGTCCTTCCCTATGGCATAACACGCATACTACACACACACACACACACACACACACACATGATTAGAGAGTGACGGCCCTTATGAAGCTGAGTTTGTGTTTGAACTTACGAGCTGGTTGGAAACATCCGAGTGGTCTCTGCGGGTCATTCCCTCGCCGATGGCGGATTTCATGAGACGAGAGAGGGATGGCAACACGTTGATGGGAGGGTAAATCTGAGCAAAAACAAAAAAACGCAAAAAAGATCATGACACTGGTTCACGAAAATAGTCCAAAAGCAGCAATGCAGAACATCACGTCTTGTATCAGAACTCTGAATTTACACAGTTGTTGGGTGGTTTAAGGGATATTTCAGGTTCAAGTATTGTTATATATGGTGGCCCTGAGGTGCAAAACACAAACACAAATCACAAAACACAAACGCAAATCACAAAACACAAAAACATTAACTCAAAACGGAAACACAAATCACACAACACAAACACAAAAGCAGAAAACACGAAAACAACGCAATGTTTTTGTTTTTAATGTTTTCTGCATGTGTGTTTGCGTTGTGAGTTAATATTTTTGTGTTTTCTGCTTTTGTGTTTGCGTTGTGTGATTTGTGTTTCTCTTTTGAGTTAATGTTTTTGTGTTTTTGAATGGCGTTTTTTGATTTGCGTTTGTGTTTTTTGATTTGCATTTGTGTTATTGATTTGTGTTGTGTTTTGTGATTTGCGTTTGTGTTTTTGCACCTCAGGGCCACCGTAGTTATATGATGAGATCCTGACACATCCTAAGCATTAACTGCACCATAACTGCCAACAGAGACAAGAAAACAATTCTTTGTAAACTACTTTTCGCCCCCTACACCAAACCCCATAGAGAAAATCGGCGATTTTACATCACAGCACACAGGAGTCGTTGACCCACTGCTGCCTCCATCTCTAACGCTCAAATGTGTTATTTTGAGACGTCAGTGTTTGAAATCCTTCGTTCTGATTCACCTCAGTGGCACAAAGTGACCACACGAGGCAGCAGTAGACCAGCAGCTCCTGTGTTATTGTGAGCTAAAAACGCTGATTTTCTCTATGGGGTTTAGTGTAGGAGGTTAGGTAAGGCGTAAGAGTTAGATTGAACACTCCTGTGTTTCCTGGTGTCCCCAGGGGCAGCCAGGGGGCGCTGACTCCAGTTTGACCTTCAGTCCAAGTCTCTGAAGAGACGCGGCCATCTTCACCTGTCTGTTGTGAAGTTGTCTGTCCACGTAGATTTGACCCTCGGTGATGTAACCCGTCAGGTCAGGAATGGGATGAGTGATGTCTGTTCAAAACAACACTGCATTATTTAGTGTGTGTGTGTGTGGACACTTTGGACATCAAAACCTGGTCCTAATGATGTGACTGTGTGTGTGTGTGTGTGTGTGTGTACCGTCGTTGGGCATGGTGAGGATGGGGATCTGGGTGATGGAGCCGTTGCGTCCCTCCACTCTGCCGGCTCTCTCGTAGATCGTGGCCAAATCCGTGTACATGTATCCGGGGAAACCTCGGCGTCCTGGCACTTCCTCTCTGGCTGCAGACACCTGAGGAAACACGCAGGGTTTTACTCCCTCATTCGCGCTCGTTCTTTCAGAATAAAAGCTCCCGACGCGGCGGCGGCCCCGACCTCTCTCAGAGCCTCGGCGTACGAGCTCATGTCGGTGAGGATGACGAGGACGTGCTTCTCACACTGATAGGCCAGATACTCGGCTGCCGTCAGAGCCAGGCGAGGCGTGATGATTCGCTCGATGCTGGAACACAGAAGAAGATAAACTTTATCGCTTATGATGCAAACATCGCAGAACTTTGTATTCAGAAGCTGAAGGTGTTTTGACGCCAAGGTCGTACGTGGGGTCGTTGGCCAGGTTGAGGAAGAGGCAAACGTTGTCCATGGAGCCGTTCTCCTCAAAGTCAGACTTGAAGAACCTGGCGGTCTCCATGTTCACCTGCAGACAAACGGAACAGAAGAGTGACGTTTGTTTACACTTTAGAGACAGGAAAACTGAAGTTTGGGGTCAAACCCGAGCCCACACCAAAGTCCATAGAGAAAATCAGCTATTTAACATCACGTCACGCAGGAGTTGTTGATCCACTACTGCCTCTATCAGTGAGTTCAAATGTGTTATTTTGTGACTTTGGTGTTTGAAAAACTTTGTTCAAATTGACTTTTGGCAGAAACTTGCCAAATAATGTCAGGGTACATGAGCAGTTCTTGTGTTTCCATGGACCAAAAAAACTCTGATTTTCTCTATGGACTTTGGTGTGGGGGTTTAAGCAGTTATAATGTAGGTGTAAACTGACGTAGACCTCTGGCAGCCATGTTTTTCCTGTATGTAGCATACTGAAAACATACTTAACCCAAAGAACCCAGAGAGCCTTCTTAGTTCCACGATGATTCCTAAAAGGTTCTTGGGCTACCTAGAATGTTCCTACCTGTAGAATTTGTTTAATGACTACCTAAACCTACTAAACCCTAAATCAACCTGAAGAACATCTGGAACCTTCTTGTGGTGTTTCCAGGAGGATCCTCGACATCTGGAACCTCCATCCTTATGACTAAAAGTTCCTGAAACTACCTGTGGAACCTATTTATTGACTACTTTAACAAGGGACGCTCACCCCCATGGCGGCAAACACGATGGCAAAGTTGTCCTCGCTGTAGTCCATCACGTCCTTGGACTTCTTCACCAAACCGGCCTGCCGACAGATCTGGGCTGCGATCTGAAGAGAGGGAGGGGCGGAGCCAGAGCAGGAAGTACAGAGATGAGCAAACATGGAGGACGGTGGCGTTCAAACAACACGTGTTTTTGCGCGTTTGTACCTCGTTGTGTGGCAGCCCCGCGGCAGAGAAGATGGGGATCTTCTGCCCCCGAGCGATGCTGTTCATGCCGTCGATGGCAGAGATGCCCGTCTGGATCATCTCCTCGGGGTAGATACGGCACTGAGGGTTTATGGGCTGTCCTGGTGGTAGAATCACAAACTAAAGTCATTCTCCTCCCACACCAAAGTCAGCTATCGGTCAAGGAACAGTGACCATGACGTACCCATGATGTCCAGGAAGTCTTCGGCGAGGACGGCTGGTCCTCTGTCGATGGGTTTACCGGATCCGTTAAACACACGACCTGCACACACACACACACACACACACACACACACACACACACACACAGACACACAATGTTGAAAACTCTACGTCCACATCGGTAACGTGGAGCGTTTGTTTGTCTTGTTGTGCGTCGTACCCAGCATGTCCTCAGAGACCGGCGTCCGTAAAATGTCCCCCGTAAACTCGCAGCTCGTCTTCTTGGCGTCGATGCCCGAAGTCCCTTCAAACACCTGCAGGGGGCGAGCACGGGTGAGGGTTTGTAGCATAAAGCAAAGATCTAGACAATTACAATTACTTTGACCTGATGGTGGCGCTGTTAGGTAATGAAACGGTGACTTCTGAACGTACCTGAACCACGGCTTTGGAGCCCGTGACCTCCAGCACCTGGCCGCTCCTCCTGGTTCCATCAGGCAGCGTGAGGTGGACGATCTCTGCGTACCTGGGGAACTGAGGAGGGACAACAAATTATTGTAAAACCACCTGTGGAAACTGTTAAATAATCACTTAAACCTACAACAACCCAGTAAAAGCTTCATAATGACAAGAAAATACAATAAAACTACTAGAAGAACTTCTTCAGAACCTTCTTAATAACATCTTAGGAATCGTTAAACCCCTAGAGCCTTCTTAGCTCCATGATGATTCCAAAAAGATTCTTGGACTACTGATAGAACCCATTCAAACCATGGGTTAGAAGTTCCTAAAACTACCTGTAGAACTTGTTTAATGACTACTTAAACCTTCTAAACCCTAAAATAACCTGAAGAACATCTGGAACCTTCTTGTGGTGCCTCCAGGAAGATCCTTGACATCTGGAACCTTTTTATAAGCTCCATCCTTATGACTAAAAGTTCCTAAAACTACCCGTGGAACCTATTTATTTACTACTTTAACCTTCTAAACCCTACAACAACCCAAAAAACCCCTGGAGCCTTCTTTTAAGCTTCATGATGATTCCAGAAAGATCCAGAACTACTTGTAGAACCCATGTATACCATATAATCTAATGGAAACTTCTTATAAGCTTCATGATGAAGTTCCTCAAACTACCTGTAGAACTTGTTTAATGACTACTTAAACCTTCTAAACCCTAAAATAACGTGAAGAACATCTGGAACCTTCTTGTGGTGCCTCCAGGAAGATCCTTGACACCTGGAACCTTTCTATAAGCTCCATCCTTATGACTAAAAGTTCCTAAAACTACCTGTGGAACCTATTTAGTGACTACTTTAACCTTCTTAACCCTACAACAACCCAAAGAACCCCTGGAGCCTTCTTTTAAGCTTAAGCAGAACTACATGTAGAACCCACTTAAACCATCTAAAGCCTAGAACAACCCAAATAACCTCTGGAAACTTCTTAAAAGCTTTATGATGAAGACTAGAAGTTCCTCAAAGTACCTGTAGAACTTGCTTAATGACTACTTAAACCCTTTAAACCCTAAATGAACCCAAAGAACATCTGGAATCATCTTGTGGTGATTCCAGTAAGATCCTTGAAGTGCCTGTAGAACCCAATTTTAAACCCCCAAAACAACCCAAAGAATATCTAGACCTCCTCATAAAGTTCATGATGATTATATAAGATCTTTAAATTATCTGTAGAACCTTTTTAATGACCATTTTAACCTTCTAACTCCATAATTACCTACAGAACCACCAAAATTGGCTCACAGAGAAAATCTCCATGTTTTGGTTCAGAGAGGAGGACGATGATGATGAAGATGAAGGTGTTCTGAGGTCTTACCTTCACCTGGTCCAGAATCACCAGAGGACCATTGACTCCAGACACTGTTTTATAAGCTGAGGACAGAAAACACAGATTATGTTGATCGGTTTGTCTGGAATGAGGGAGATTATATGAAGAACATCTTCATCATCTTCATCATCATGATTATTTCGGGTGATTTTATGATTGACAGCGACCATGAGAAAGTGATGATGTCATTTATTCGTAATCTCATGTGTTGATCTTCAGGAATGTGTCGCGTCATGTTGCTTTCCCTCAGCTCCGGTCCTCACAAACACGGAGGGACACGGGACTCACTCAGGCGGGGCTGGGAGATGTAATCCCGGCTCACGGCCATGGCGTGCTCCCGGGAGCCCGCGGAGGCGGATGTCGGACCCGCGGCGGTGGAGGCGGGTCTGTTCCCGCTGACAGCGGAGGATATCTCACTCATGGCCCCGTTCACCATCCCTCTGAGCGCCTTCATCGCCATGTTTCACCGCGGCAGCAGCAGCCGTTGGTCGTGACAGGACCTGCGCATGCGCGGTAACCACGGCATCTGCACCAGGAGGAATACTACAAAAACAACAGGTTTTTTTTATTTATTTATTAATTCTTATCTTAACAATTTTAGAATGCAAGTTTAACATGTATTTACCAGATAAAGAAAAAATATATTTTTGGTATAAGTTTATATTATATTTAAAAAATAATAATAAATAAATAAACATCTCAACATTATTGTGAGGTTTAACTATTATTATGACAATTTTGTTTAGTAAATATAAGTTACATATAATTTTTTTTTTTCCGCCATACAAAATAAAGATTTACAAAAGCAAATTTTATGAATATTTAATTTAAATGATGTAAAATTATCGGTTGACATCACTTTTGAAATACAGAGTTCATCTGAAGGTTTATTATCTAAAAGAATAAACAAAAACATGACAAATTATACTCTATTATGGAGTCTAGAAAGTAATTATGTTTCTTTTTAGCCTTTTTTTTTTGATTTTGTAAAAACAACATTTTTTGTTCAGCACAAAAAAGTTAGTTCAGCATAAAAAAATTGTATATTTTCATTAAGTAATACATTTATCAACTAATTGATTAAAAAGTTGAAGACGCTTGAATTAACATCCTTCAAATGAATCAATCCTTCAGATTATTGATCGTTAGAGGGAGCCGCAAAACTGTGGATGAAGAAAACGTGCACATTAAATTAAAACATGTTTCAAACATTTATTCTTGTTGGCAAAACTGAGGTCAACTTTTTTGACTAGAACAAGGCACGGTGACCTCTGACCCCTGGTCCTCTGCCAGAGGGCGCTGGTGTCAGGGGTTTTTAAAACCTGAATTAAAACATATCTATCGGTCTTCTACCGCTTCATCCTCCAGGGGGTGAATTAAAAGATGTTTAGCACAAAAAATGAACACACAAAAAAAGTTCAGGGAGACATTCTGACGCCTTCAGGGACAGTGGGACACACTGTGATGTGTTCAGGGACAGAACTGTGACGCCAATTTTCCTTAAAACTAAACAAATTCACTGCTTTCTCTCGCTTCTTGTGACACAAACTTCAGTTTCCGGTTAGAAAATCAAAGTAGCGAACATCTTCTTAAAGTTGCCCAGAACCTCCTGCGACGCTTTAAACGTAAATTGTGCCGTCTTGTTGTTAAAATCTTGTTCTGCAAATAAATACGTCAATAAAATGTAAACGTCCCTTCGTCCACTGATGCATTTTCAGTCGTAGCTCATTAAACTGTGACGTCAGCACAGTCACGTGATCATGTGATCAGTCTAGTAGCGCTCGTATCTGTTGCTGTGCGTGTGTCTGTGGTGATGACTCGTCTGCTCATCCTTGTCGGTCCAGTGCGAGCGGTGGTGGTGGTGGTGGTGGCGTCGGCCGAGCTCCTCCTCCTCCTCTTCTTCTTCCTCCTCCTCTGTTCTTGAGTAGCGAGGGGGCGGGGCTCTGCTGTGGCTCATGAAGGCGGGCTCCTGTGACGGCGGTCTCGCCCACTGACCGCCGGGGTGAGGTTGAGGCGGCGCCCATTGGTACGGGCGGAGCTGGGCTCTGGCGTGCTGGTGAAAGGAAGGCATGGACGGCGGCTCGCGCAGAAGGCCGCCGTTTCTGCGCGGCGGATCGGGCAGAAGACTGCCACCGCCGCCGCCGCCGCTGTACAGATGAGGAGGAGGATGACGATGATGATGATGCTGATCGTGATGATGCGAGTGGTGGTTTGGAGCTCGTGGAGGGAGAGATCTGTGGGGGAGACCACAAACGTCCATATAGGAAACCAAGAATTTTCCAACTTTGGACCGTACCGTACGCACCTGTGATGCCAGGAGTCACTGCCGTGTCCTCGTCTGTCCTCTCTGTCCTGTCTGTCCCGTCTGTCTTCGCTGTCCCGTCTGTCCCGTCTGTCCTCTCTGTCCTCTCTGTCCTCTGACTCAGAGGATGGACGCTTGACCGAGCAGCCTCTCTGTGGCTCCTCCTCCCACTCGTCCATTCCCTCGTTACTGATGCAAAAATACAATAACAGAGGGTTAAAAACAGCTCAAATACTATGTTACAACACTGCACCAAACTCCATAGAGAAAATCAGCGATTTAACATCACAGCACACAGGGTTTGTTGACCCGCTGCTGCCTCCTTTAATAAGCTCAAATGTGTTATTTTTGTATTTAAATGTTGGAAATACTTTGTTCAGATTCACCTCAGTGACACAAAGTGACCACTAGAGGCAGTAAAAGACAAGCAGCTCCTGTTTCCCCATGAGCTAAAAACACTGATTTTCTCTATGGAGTTTGGTGCAGGAGTTCAAAAAACTCAAATTTTCTACTTCTAACAGTGAGATAAAGCAGTAAAAACATTCTTAAGATATCACAGACTTGATTATTCTGTAAAAGTGTGCGTCACCTCCTCTTTGGTCCACGCTGCAGGTCGTCCAGATAGTTCTTTCTCTCAATGTCGTGGCCCCGCGACGAGTTAAACACTGACAACAAAGGAGAGGTTTAACATCGTACCTTTAAATCATTATCTGATCGCAAATAACGACCGATAATCAGCACTCACAGTGGACGGCCTGTTTAGGATCCATCCCGTCCACGTCGATCAGATACCTGCAGGTCACAAACACCTGGTAAACATAAACGAACACTGGACGATTACGGTGAGGGCGCGGAGGGGGCGTGTCGCGTACGTACCTGCAGATCAGGTAACCTGTGCGGTTCAGGCCGTGAGTGCAGTGGACGCCGATCAGTTTGTCTGCAAGGTAAACATCAGCGTGTAAAAATAAGAACATAAAAGCTCCCTGAGATATGAAATGGTATCATCAATAGTAACGCGCTCTCACCGTTGTTGGCGTTTTCTCGCAGAAACCTGCGAACGACGCGCTTGAAGCTCAGGATGGTGTCGTCGCGAGGAACCTCGTGACCCGCCGTGAAGATTTTAACAAAGTGCAGCGACGCCGGTACATCCTTAAAACACACACACACACACTTAGTCTGATGTTTAACACTGGTATCACATGCTTAAATGTATGTTAATTTGTGTTTTTTCAACATGTTTTTCATCCCTTAAAAACAGGAAATCTGTGTATTTGCCAAAACTGTTGCTCTGGAATAAAGAAATGCATTATTATTTCAACAAAGGCAGAAAAATATTCACTGAGAAGAACATATTAAATCAACATAAGACCATATGGAGTGAATATTTTGGTTTATTTATGTCTATTGCTGTCTGCAACATTTCTGTGAGTGTCAATAAAGGCCTTATCTACAACTTTCCCTATATATATTTTTTACTTTTTTGTTTTTAAAAGGTTTCCCATTGTCTTCAAATGTTTTCATACACAATGGCATTTTCATACTTTTTTATTAAAAGGACCCATTTAAACAAAAAACAGGACTCCCAAACCCCTAGTTCTGTGTGGATGAGAAGCCAATATATAAACAAAATATATGTAGACTTTCTGTTCTGTAGTTTCAGTCGTGTGTTACTGTTTTGTTGTTGTGCATATTGTATAGATTAAGTGCGTGAGTGGTTGTTGTCTTGTTCGTTTACCTGTAGTTGATAGTAGCGCGTCGTAAACGTCAGGTCAACGATCAGACCGAGCTCTTCGTGGTCTTTGCTCAGAGCGTCCAGAAGCTCCCAGGGACCGAAGACGTCAGATGCCGAGAGACGACGGGTCAGAGACTGCAGGACGAAGGACACACACACACACACACACACACACACGGGTGATAGAGAAAGACGTTAATAAGCCAAATAAAAGGCTGTATGTGTGACCGTGTGTGTTTTACAGGTGTGATGAGCGACTCCTCACCCGTTTGAGTGGAACTTTAAAGGCAATGAAACGAGTCCCTTCAAGTCTTTTTCCCACAGCGTTATAATCCAGCCACCTGTGAGGGACAGAGACACAGAGAGAGACAGAGGTTTGTCTTACAAGCGTCTATTTTTACAACAACAATAATCGATAAAAGCAGCTTAGCAGTGGACTTAAAAACACAGTAATAAATATAACTATTTTATATATATAAGTTTAGTCTAAAAAGTTAAACTTAATTTAAAAGAAACCTAGCAATAGTCATATTGTAGTTCTCTCCCAGATTATCAACATGTACCTATTTTAATGGGTTGTAGTGATTTTTGTATTTTACATGAATAATGTTTGTTTACCAGTCACAGATTTCAAAATAAAAGTAACATTTCATGGTTAAAGCAGTAGCAAATATGTGTGATTTTGTGAGCATGTAATCCAATGTACCAGATTTTCAAAATAATTGTTGTTTTTTTAAGTATTGTTTTTTATTATTATTTATACTTGTGTTGTTTTAAAGGGCTTTACATTAGATTGGATTAGATTGGATTATACCTCTCGTCCACTGTTTACACTACTTCTGAAGCTTGAGTCATGCGTTTTATAAACATAATCCATAATCTCATAGGTTGTTTACATTGGAACTATTAGCATTTGTCTTTCATTGACCTCCATCTAGTGAAGTTATTTTTATTATTATATGCTATTTTCGATGAGTCTTGGGTGGAAACTCTATACAAACACAGTGAGTGACGCAGCAATAACCCGGCTACTTTAAAACGGTGTTTAAGTGTAAACAAACCGAGTTAAGTTTCATTTCAGCCCAATCGAAACAAGCCAGACTGTCTTATCTCTCTCTCTCTCACCTGTCCGGTATCCCTCCTCCTCCTCCTCCTCCTCCGCTCCTCTTACCGGGTCGGTGCATTCTCACAGCGTTGATTTAACGGGACTCTTCGTCTGTTTCCAACAAAATGTTAAAACCCGTAAAAAAAGAAAAAAAGAAAACACCCACCGCTTCATTAGCACGTGTCGCCCCAGACACAGTTAGCCTGCGCACAGCGAGACACGTTTAGTTATAATACGCGCACTAATATCTAGAATAATGACACAAATAAAGTACAATAACTATAAAATACGATAACATTCCAGTTGACGGCCTCAGTTAAACGTCATTAAAAGGTTACTGACTCGCGCTCTGAAGGCGGGGACGTGTGAAAACAACTCCACACACCGGAGAACCTGCTTGACTTCCGGGTTCCTCTTCTTCAGATTCACTCAAACAACACGTTGACTCACTACCGCCACCAGCTGGTTAGGAGTGGAACACAGCCAAATCAAATCCAAATTAAAGAAATAGTTTTGTCAAGAAAATTCAAACTTATACACACAATATGTAATGAAAATAAATGTATTCTTTTTTATAAAAATGTTAAAAAAAATGTATTTTTTTAAATACTGCCTACACCAACAGTTACTTGTACAGCGAGTATACTTGGTTCTCAAATTGTGGTACATGTACCACTAGTGGTACGCGAGCGAGTTTAAAATCAGAAATACTGTTCTGCTGTTTGTAACAGTATTTGTGACCAGAGTGCGTCGAAAATTAAATAAAACTATTTCGCCACTGTATTTTGACATTGGTTTACTTCAAGAGCTCAGTATTTTCTCAGGTACTACAGGTATAAAATGTTTGAGAACCACTGCACTAATGTAAACTTTAATTTTGTATGTTTAATGTATAGGGTTAGGGTTTAAACTTCAAAATAGGCTATAAAATACCAATAATAATAATAATAATAATAATAATAATTTGAAGAGAGTTTAGTTGGTGTTCCTAATAAAGGGACCACACAATAATAATAATAGTAATAATAATAATAATAATAATAATAATAGACATGAGTATGGAAGCTTCTTCTTCTAATAATCATTTCCAGCAAAACACAGTGGAATCTTCAAACTGTTGAGGGTAGCATTTTTAATTATTAATATTATTGGAAGAAGAAGTGGAGAAAGTTCTTCAGGTGAGCTTACATCAAAGGAAAGGTCATGATGCTCAACAAGAAACCCCAGATGAAAGGTTTCTGAACGTCAGATGATGGAAATGAAAGAGAAACAGCGGAGAGAGAAATGTAGGTTTAAACCCAGAAGAAGGCAGACATGCCGGCTTTTCTGTTTCTGTGCCTTTCAATAAGTAACCATAGCAACGGGTAAACAAAAACAAGTTTTAATGCAGAGGAGAGAAAATGTCTGATCAAGAAAAAGAAGGAGCAGAGGAGGAGAACAAGGCGGTGTTTTCAGAGGAGGAGGCCGCCGCCGTCGCGCAAAAACCTGTGCCGACAAGAGTCAGGGCGCCAGATACGGTGGACGAGTATCTGAGAAACTTCCTGCGTAAAGTCGGTCTCACTCGGACGTTGAAGAGCTTTGACTCGGAATGGTACAGCGCCGCGCTACAGACGATCAGAGAAGAGCTGAAGAGGGAAGCACCATGTACAGGAGTCTTCATCTCCGGAGCTCCGCCCAGGAGGTCCTGTCTCCTGGACAAACTGGACAAGGTCCAGAGAGAGACCTGGCAGCTGCGCAAGGAGGTGCTGTTGGCGCCGGAGAACCTGGTGAGGCTGCAGAGGGAGACCTTTTTCCACCAGCAGCAGTGCCAGAGGACCACGAAGGAGAAAACCCGGCTGGAGGAGGAGATCAAACAGCTGGAGAAACAGCTGGAGTACCACGAGCAAACGCTGGCCGACCTGGAGAAGAAGCACGAGGCGTCGCTGAGGCAGAAGGCGCTCCTCCGCTTGGATCGGACCTCGGGACCCAGGCGGCGCTGTCAGGAGGCGAAGAAGGAGAGCAGCGTGAAGCGAGAACGCGGCGACAGAACATCGGCGAAGGAGCCAAGACCTCAGCAGACGAGGACTCAGCAGACGAGGACTCAGCAGACGAAGCCTCCGCAGACCAAAACCCAACAGACGAAGCCTCCGCAGACGAAGACTCAGCAGACGAAGACTCAACAGACTGTGAAGCCTCAGCAAACAAAGACTCAACAGACTGTGAAGCCTCAGCAGACGGAGCCTCAGCAGCAGGTGAAGCCTCAGGAAGTGAAGCCTCAGGAAGTGAAGCCTCAGGAAGTGAAGCCTCAGGAAGTGAAGCCTCAGGAAGTGAAGCCTCAGCAGGCAAAGCCTCAGCTGGTGAAGCCTCAGCACGTGAAGCCTCAGATGCTGCTGGCAAAGCCTCAGCTGACAAAGCCTCCGCTGGCCAGGCCTCACATGGTGAAGCCTACGATGGTGAAGCCGCAAACGGGGAAACCGCCGACGGCAAAACTTCAAATGCCAAAGTCTCAGATGGCGAAGCCTCTGCAGGTGACTCACCACACCGCAAATCAGGTGAAGCCACAGCAGGTGGTGAGCAGTTAGAGGAGGAGCTGAAGCTTCACCTCTCCACACCTTACTCATGACCTGAAGACTCACACCAGGTCATCACACCTACAACTCCTCTACATCTTCATCACCAAGATGACACTGAGGACACTGACGTCTCAGATTAACGTAGATGTTTCTCACGTCTTCTGAACAAAGACTAAATCCCGATTTTGATCCGGATTAAATGAGTTCTTATTCTTGCATGACATGAGGCAATGACAAAGACAACTGGAGGGCTTAGAACTATACTGTTATTTATTATTTACTTTGTTTCCTCTTATTATTATTAATAATAATAATGATATGTGTGTGTTGTGCCTGCTCTACATTTTGTCTTTTGTCTCTCTGATGGATTCACTTGTCACTTGTAAATAAAAATTTGAATAAAGTGTCACATGAAGCGGAGCCGATTACTTCCTGGTTGGTTTGTGAGCAAAACAAGACATTTGGGAATATCGTCAGTTTGGGAAACACTGATCAACACCGACAACTCATCAGTAAATAAAGAAAATAGAAGATAGATTCATCAATTATGAAAATATATGTTAGGTTCATAAAAACCCTGAACTGTCCCTTTAAACCACCCTCTGTCTGAGTGAATACTGTGTCGAGTCCAGAAAAGTTATGGCTTATTACTACTATACAGTGAGTGGGTGGAGCTTTGCCCATGCTCCGCCCCCCCGCGTCACCTGACCTTCACCTGCCGCTCTTCAAAAACGTCCAAACCTGATCTTCTGGACTTTCTCCACCTTCAAGTTTAAGCATCTTCTCGTGTAAAATCCACAACTTCATTCAGGTTTGTTTACACCTTCTGTGACAGGAAGTCACTCGTCCTAGTCCAGTTTTCACGAGTCTTTGTCCCGAACGCAGACAAGTCCGTCATTAGAGGAGGCGGAGAACCGTCCTTCGTCTTCATCCTTCTCATCCTCCTCCTGCTCCTCTTCTCGCCGTTTCTCCCTAGGTTCTCCCACCAGGAGCTTCAGACGGTTCAGGTGATGCAGAGCTCTGAGGACGGACACAAGTTTGTCTTTAAGAACATCAGTGGATTTATTATAAGGGACTAGTGCTGTGCTATGGGTTAACCCATGACACGTTTCCAACAACGACTGACCGGAAAAAGAGGCACATGACGTCATGTTTACGTGCCGCGACACCGGCGGAGTCCAGGCACCGTTTACCAGTTAGCTCTGTTAGCTGCATTAGCTCCTTTAGCGCCGTTAGCGCGCCAACAGTCAAACTGGAGCGGTCTGTTTATTAAACGAAAAGAGCAGCGCTGCAAATAACTAGCGTACCTGTGTACTGCGTATGTGTGCCTCTGTTTTTAAAGTTTAGCGTTACTTTATAGACTAATTTCAACAATCCGGAGTCACGTAAACATGACATCATGTGCGTCTTTTTCCGGTCAGTCGTCATGGAAACGTGTCAAAGTGACACAAAATGTGTGTCACTTCGAAAACCCCTCACTCTCCCACACCAAACTCCATAGAGAAAATCAGCGATTTTATAAACCACACAACAACAAACCTACAGTAGTTGTTGATCCATTTCTGCCTCCATCAATAAGTTAAAATGCATATTTTGTGACTTTGGAGTTTGAAATTCTTTGCTCAGATTTACTTCAGTGACGTAAACTTACCAAACGAGGCAGTAGTGAACCAGCGTCTCCTGTGTCTCCATGAGCTAAAATCACTGATTTTCTCTATGGACTTTGGTGTGGGAGAGTGACAAAGTTTGACACAAACTGAAGTTTTCTGAAGTCAATGTATGATCTTGTTACCTGTGCAGTGAAGGTCCACCAGTAAAACTCTCCATCTCTGCTTCACCTTCAGGCGTCTGCAACACAAACAAACTCAGCTTCACAAACCTGAGACACATACGTGTGTGGTGCGTTCAGGGACTCCAAACATTTGTTCACCTGCTGCTTCAGCTGCGTCTCTAACGTCTGAAGCCTCACAGGTTGTGTCGGAGCAGCTGCTGCTGCTGCTTCTGCTTCACCTTCTCGCTGCTGAAGCTGCGCCTCCACAGCCTGGAGTCTGAACAGCATCTGTTTCAGCGCCTCCACTGGACCTGGCTGCTCCCAGATGCTGTCACCATGGAGACCACTGCCCAGAGTCTGGAGGACACGGCAAAAAGAGACAAGACATTGTCTTTTATGTCCTGTTCAGGACTGACACTGAAGAAGCAGCAGAAAAGAAGCCTGTACCTCAGCTCTTCTGTCACTCTGAGCCTCTGTGCTGCCCCCTGCTGCTGATGATGAGTCACTGCAGCTTAAACAAACAGAATAAAAACATTCCTTTTTTTTAAAAGGTAGTTTGTAATATTTATGTCCTGTTTTCTCTTTTCTATGTTCTGTGTCTGTATAAAATTCTAAAAATAATTAAAGAAAAGGTTATGAAAAATAATAATTCTTACAGAGGGAACAAAGGACGATGTGAGGAAGAAGTGAGCAGATCCTCAGTGTTCACCGGACTCACTATAGGACAGAAGCATTCATTTTCACATAAACAAAAAAGAAATGATATTTATGAGAGGAGTAAAGTTAACTAAACTAAATTGTTGTGTTAAGTGTGCATTAGTTACCTGCTCCTTCACGTCTCTGACACAGAGAGTTCAGCACCTGATCTGCTTTCTGGATCAGAGACTCGATCCTATTGTCTGACAGAGGGAGAGACGAGGACAGTGAGCCGATTACAACCAGGACGATGTCTTCATCGACAGGGGTTTATATGGACAAAGTGTTGTTTTACCTCTGAACAGAGACTCCACGCTGCCAGAGGTTCTTCTCTCTGCGGCGAGCTGCGAGATCTGTTCAGCAAACTGAAGCCTGAGATCTCTGAGCGACAGCTGACTGTCCACCTGTGAACAGCTCTCAACATCCTCCACCTCCTCCTCCTCCTCCAGCTCTGCCACCCAGGACGGAGCTCCACGTCTGGCAGCAACAGGTGGAAAAACACCTGGAACAAGAAGAAAACAAAGATTTTCACAACTACTTCTAAATATGAACTTAAACGTGTCTGCTGAGCAGCAAATGCTTTACTGTGGATGTTGTCGTGTCTCAGATTTGAGTCTGAGGGCGGTGGCTCGCTGAGGTCACAGTCCTGGAGCCACGCTGGGCATTTCAGTTCAGACCAGGGAGGGTGTGACGCTGCTGCTGATGGCTCCGCCCACTGTGACGCTGCTGCTGCTGGCTCCGCCCACTGTGACGCTGCTGCTCTGTGTCTGAGCGTAGACTGACAGATGGACGACAGAAGAGAGACCGTTGATTTGGGTTCTGTCAATAACTCAAACCTCTAAGAGGAACAGTATTGTGATGATGATCACCTTAAAGCTGCTCACGGGGAACTCTTTCTCTGCTGCTGATTGACCTATGACCCTGTGGAGAAGACAGGGTTAGAGATGGTGTCCAGCTCTCACAGAACACAACAGAACAGTGAGGACAAGAATCAACAACATGAACCTGGAGCTCCAGGACCGATGGATCAGACGGGGGTCGGTGTGGCTGCTGCTCAGCCCATAACAGGCTCTACATCCTGGACAGGAGGGGGCGCAGTGGAGCTGCGAGGCTCCAGACTGGGACACAAGACCTGGATCCAAAGAATGGAACACAATCAATTTTTTCATTTAATTTAATGACCTGGGAAAAAGAGGGAAGTGTGGGTGGTGCATTTAAAGACCAAGGATTAAAGGGGAAGCGTCTGTGGTACATTCAGAAGCTTTGGATAAACGTGGCAGAGGTGTGAGAGATGCGTTTAAAGACAATGGGTGAAGGTAGGTAGAGATTTGGATGATGCATTCAAAGACCGTGGATGAGAACAAATGTGTGGGAGACTGATTTAAAGACCTTGTAGGAAGGCAGACGTGTGGGTGACAGGCAGAGAGCCATCGTAAGGGATGGACAGCAGCTCGTCCGTCGTCATGGAGAGCCTGTCTCGATTGACGCGGTGACGGAGGGAGCTGACGGGCAGATTCAGGAAGTCCAGCTCCCTCTCAGTCAAACTCTCCCGAAGAACTATGGGTACAAAAAACAACTACAGTATGAGGACGGTCAAACCAACATAAACTGAAATCGTCTCTGTGGTGTCTCACCGTCTTTGTTTCTAAGCGTGCTCGCTCTGAATCTGCTCGGCGTGGACGAGGGACTCTGCGGCAGGACGAGTCTTCCTGTCCCTGACCGGCACTTCTGACAGCTGCTGTCAAAGTCTGTGATGTAGGCGTCCAGCGCCGCGGAGGCGGAGTCATATTTCTGCAGAAAAGACAATCAGTGTTTTGTTTTTGGTTTTTTTAAGTGCAGTCAATGACAAATTAATCATTTGGCCTTATCGTGAAAAGAGAGTGAACCTTGTTTCTGTATCTGAAGGTGGCGGTGGTGGTGGTGGTGTGTTCAGGGACCCGCAGGCTGCTCCTCAGGTGACCGGAGCTCGACAGCAGTGAGGTCACTGTGGACTCTGGAGACAGGAAGTCACCGGCCAGGCTGTCGGGCTCCATACTGACAAACACAACACGACATTAATCGAGGAAAATAATCAAAAAAAATAATCGATTGCTAAGTAATAATCTAAATAAACTAACACAGTTAACTATTGTTGTCTCATTTGTTTGAACGTGACTATAAATCAAAGCGGTGATGACGTCAGAGCCACTGTTCTACGTGTATCCAGGCAACGGCCAGTGAAACACACTGATTTTCCGACTCAAACATGAGCTTAAAAACTTACACTTTTACTTCATACTTCAACAAAAGAATAAAAACAAGCTAAAAAACCGAGCTAAAGTTATTGACGTTTCAAGCGACGCACACTGACGTTAGCTTGCTAAGTTAGCCAACTGTAACCTCACCAAAACAAATCAAAACACTGAGCAAACAGCGACATAAAGAGCTGGCAGTTTTAGTAATTAACTAATTTAATTGCCACTATATAAAAAGTGTTAATAAAATATTTAATAAACGCGTCGTCTCTACTTATTCACAAACTATTCAAAGTTTCCACAAAGCTACGATGATGCTAACGTAGCATCCTGTAGTGTATCTGCTAACATCAGGAAGTTAAACAAACTCAGACAAAATAATATCGACTGGAAATAAATACATTATTTTACTCACTTCTTCTGTTCATGCTCTGTTTTTCAGACGTGAACATTTAAAAAGTCCCGGGCGCAGACGCCGCTCTCTGTGACTTCAGCTGCTCTGGAGTCAGTTTACACAGCGTTAGCCTCGCTAATCCTCTGTGTGTGTAGTGACGGTCTCTGTCCGACAGAGGGCGCTGTGACTGACTGTGTGCGTGTGAGCGCCCCCCGGCCGTTGGGCGTCACATGAGCGGGTCACGTGACGGTCAGGAGGAAACCACAACAGGAAGAGATTCGTTCCTCCGTTGTTGCAAAAAACACTATTTTCTTAACGGATTTTTATCGCGTTAATGAAATGGCGGAGGCGCAGCTCGGAGCTCATACTTTAATATAAAGTTTAAACGTGTTCCGTGTTCGTGGGTCGAAGGTTTTGTTTTGTTTTTTTTCCACAGCGGAACTCCACGGAAAATTCACTCGACTGAAGATAATTTGGATTATCCACAGAGGTACGTTCGATTTAAAACGTGTTTCAGAAAATCTAGGCTCGGGTTAAATGATGCGATCAACATCGGCTCTGTGTTTGTTGATGTAGCGTGAATGAAAGTGGCGTAATTTGTCAATAATCGCTACGCGCAGAAACACAGATTATATCATGTTGACCTGTACATGCGTCCAATTTCTATGAGATTTTTGAATGGAGTTTGGTTTACACGTTGTTTCTTAAATCTCATTCAAAATACAATACTGATGTGGATACAGGACTGAAATTAACATTTTTGTATTATTATTGTTGATTTGTCGGACGATTCTTTTTTTCGATTTGATCAATCGATTCAATGTTTGATCGATATAATCCTCTAAATGATGAAGTTTCCCCAGTGAAACTTATCATTCGATAGAAACTAAGTGCTACGGCTGCTACTAAGGATTATTTTCATAATCGATTAATCTGTTGATTATTGGCTATTGATTGAGTACTTGTTTGATCCATAAAATGTCAGAAAATGGTGATCAGTGTTTACCAAACGTGGAAATTATGATGTTCTTAAATGTCTCGTTTTGTCCACAAACCAACATTATTCCGTTTTAATGATTTATTTGTCGTATGGAGCAAAGAAACCAGAAAATATGAAGCTTAAAAGTTAGTTTGAGTTGCTTTGCAACACCAAACCCCATAGAGAAAATCAGTGATTTTAACATCACAGCACACAGGAGCTGTCGATCCACTGTTGCCTCTATCAGTAAATTAAAATATGTTATTTATGACATTTCGGCATTTGAAATCTTTTGTTTAGATGTATCTTGGTGTCACAAAGGTAGAAAAGGAGGCAGCAGTAGAGCAGCAGCTCCTGTGTCTATATGGGCTAAAAAAAACACAGTTTCTCTATGGACTTTGGTGTGGGAGAGCATCTCATACAGCCGCCCTTTAAAAACAAAAACACTATACTTAAAGGTGCCATATGTAAGAATGTGGCCAAAAACTGTTACTACATTCAAATTCAAAATACAGAGGTCTTTTGGGTTTCGTTTTCTGCTGTAAATAAAGCTTTGTGCTAACAACATGAGCTGTAAATGCAACGTTTCAGCTTCATGCTAACAAAACATGCTACAAAATAAAGCTTTGTGCTAACAACATGAGCTATAAACGCGACAGTTAAGCTTCGTGCTAACACAACACTCAAAAAACAGGATTTGTGCTAACAACATGAGCTATGAAATACAACATGTTAGCTTCATGCTAACAAAACATGCTAAAAAAAAAATTTTAATGCAAATATTTTGGCTGTACTGTTGTTGGTGGTGAGTTCAGTTTGTATGTTCCTGAGTCTCTGTGACATATAAGGACGATTTTATGGCCTTTAGTTGCTTTTTTTTACATAATGCACCTTTAATGTATGTGTATGTTGCAGGGTCAGAGGTCACCATGGGGTCAGCAGTGGAGAGGACGGACGAACACGTGAGAGAGTATCTGATCTACCGAGGCTTCACCGGCACGCTGAAAAACCTGGACAGTGAGATCAAAGCCGACAAGGAGAAAGGCTTCAGGGTAAAGAGAGAGATGAGTTTGATGATTGTTGTTGTTTGTAATTAAAGAAAGGAACGTTTGTTTGTTTTTGTAAGTGAAGGCGTCGTGTCGTCTCCGCAGGTGGACAAGATCATCGATCAGCTGCAGCAGTTCATCCAGAGCTTTGACCTGTGCGGTCTGAAGGAGTACTGGCTCTACCTGGACAGACGTCTGTTCTGCAGACTGGAGGACATCTACAGGGCCACAGTCAACAAGCTGAGAACCAGCCTGTACAGATACTACGTCATCAGCACCATCCAGGTAAACACAGCGTGATCTGCGTCAGCTAAAGTAAACACTCTCTGTGATGCAAACCTTGGTCCTCTGTTTGTCTCTGTCCAGAGAGGAAACCTGGAGAAGACTCAGGAGTTCTTCCAGAAGCAGGCTCTGGAGCTGCAGGGTCAGGCCGAGTGGCGGGACTGGTTCATCCTGCCCTTTATCCCCTCCCCCGAGCAGAACCCCGCCTTCTCGCCGTACTTCTCCCGCCAGTGGGCCGACACCTTCCTGGTGTCGCTGCACAACTTCCTGTCCGTCTTGTTTCAGTGTATGCATATCCTTCAGATGAACGTGGTAACAGAACAAGCGAGATGTTGATGCATGTATGTATACATATATATACACGTGTGTGTGTATGTATATTTATACATATATGTAGACATATACTTATATATATATACACATATATACATATATATACATTTACATACATATATAGTATACACACATATTCATACGATATATACATACATATAGATACACATATACATATATAGACATACATACATTAATATACATACATACATACATATAGATATACATATACATTTATACACATATACATACATACATATATTTAGACATATACATATATAGACATATACTTATATATATATATATATATATATATACACACACATATACAATTATCTACGTATACATATATATACATTTATATACATATATACACACATATTCATATGCATACATATAGATACACATATACATATATAGACATATACTTATATATACATACATATATACACACATTAATATACATACATACATACATATAGATACACATATACATATACATTTATACACATATACATACATACATAAATGTAGACATATAGATATATAGACATATACTTATATATACATATAGACACATATACAAATACACACATATACATATATCTACATATACAAATATACATATATGCAGACATACATACACATACACTCATTTGAAATAACATGGACAAATCGACATTTTAATTCATTTTAAATGATTTGTTTACCAGTTACAGATATGGTTTCACATTTGCTCTTGTCACGTTTTAACTCCATGGTTTGAGGTCACAATAATCTTTAAATCTTTAAAGTGCGTCCTCATGTTGACAGTCTGGTAAACACTGGTTTGTGTCCAGTCCTTAACCGTCTTCCACCTCAGCCCGTCCTCTTGAGCTTCGACGCCGAGGTCCAGAAGATGACGAACGTGACGGAGGAGAACGAACAGTTCCGGCAAATGGTGAGAACATAAATGTCGTCCCGTCTCTGTCTCTGTCCCTGTCCTGTAAGAGGGACACTTTGACATGTCTGTGTGTCAGGGACACTTTGACATGTCTGTGTGTCAGGGACACTTTGACATGTCTGACCCGTCTGTCTCTTCCCGTCTCTCGCAGCTGTTCGCTCTGCAGACGGAGACTCGAGAGCAGCAGAGGGACGCGGACGAGATGTTCCACCACAAACTGCCGGTATACGTCCAGAACATGGACCGTCTGGGAGACACTGAGCTGTGAGACACTTGTCTTTACTGATGAAATTACTTCAAAGATTTTCTTTGAAAATGAGCGGTTTAAATGTCAATAGAAGGAGTTGTTATCATCGTAACACAGCGACTCTGTGCACCCAAGATGGTTGCCATTATTCAAATAAGACTTTAAAATAGATGGAGTTGCAGGTGGCAGCCATCTTTAATCTTCTTTTAAACTGAGAGGAATGACATTTGAGTATTTTTCATCCTTGTTTGACTGGCTGCAGTTTTTGTTTATCCGGTGTTTTATTGTGAAAGTCTAACTTGTTAAAGACCATAAAATGGTCGAGCGTCTGCTGAAGTCAGGCCGGAGAAGGTCACGTGACTTTTTAACCTTAAATATTAATACATTAACGTGTGTTTTCATCACTGAGACACTTTAATGACATTTTTTCAGGCACTTTAACGCAGAAACGACTGCTTTTTGTTTGTTTTAAAGGCTTTTTTTTTTTAAAGTAACTTATTGTTAATAATAGAATATTTATGTTGTTTTACACTGTGTGTGTTGTGATACGGTTGTTGTTGCCAAATAAACAATTCACCTGATGAATTGTTGGGGGTTTTTTTATCAGTGAGATCCAATTTTTTTTATATTTATATATATTTCATCACACTGACACACTGTAGTCTGGGCAGTTTGATACAGGACACACTCAAAGTCCTCTTTTATTTGTGAGGACAAACCTTCACGTAGAGTTTGGCGTCATCAGCGTAGACATTAATCGTCTGGCCTTGTTTTTACTGCCTCCTGGTGGTCACATGCGCACACACACTGACACATTTAACACACGTTCAACGTATTCTGAGAAATCATATTTCTCACATCCCACGTAAGAATTTAATCAGTCAGATTCTGTAATGTTAGTTTTTTTTTTTACGTGCCGCACGCCGAGTCAAAGAAACGTAGAAAAAAACGTTTGTCTCCATGGAAACCACACAACTAACAACAACAACAATAATAATAGTGTATTTTGGTTAAATTGTACTTGATATATGAATTGAGCAGCTCTATTCTGACAGATTGAATTTGATTTTTAAGGAGAGTAGCGTCTGCATAGAAAAGAGCACAAAAAAAACCTACCTCTTGAACCTACAGGGGGCAGCAGAGCATGAAAATACATATCCTCTATTGTCTTGAACTTGCATACTTTTGACAATTTCTTAGATTCAAGGGCTAAATGAAAATAAACACAAAACAAAGTAACACATGCTTAAAAAATACATTGTCGTATGACAATCAGATCTAAAAACTCGACACACTGGACCTTAAATATAAAACATGATGACACAACATCACACTGACACAGATTAATGGAAAATAACACAATACATCTCCAACAAACTGAGCTTCTAAGACATTTCGCAGTCAAACTGCTCGAATCTAGAGATTTCACAGTCGGCAGAAGTCTTAGTTGTTGCTAGCTATCGAGCAATCGATAGCTAATCGATTAGATTTGTGTGTGTTAAACGCTCACATGATTAAGCTTTAAATGAGCCAATCAGACGAAGAGTCACTGAGGTAAGTGACACACTCACAGATCAAATCAGAGTGTTTGATCATCGAGATCATCTGCATAGAAACAAACACTAAAAATCAGCGAAAGCTCTCTTTTCCTGAGCCTATAGGGGGCAGCAGAGCGTTCATCGTGATAAAGAATTAGCATGAGTGATTAAATTAGATCTTTGTTAGCGTTTTTCTTCGGGTTCCTTCGCGATTTTTAAGTTCTTATGCTAACGCGAGCTAAGAAAATCTTCCATATTCCAGAAGCTACACTGTACCACCTCGCCTTAATATTTGGTTCTTTGATGGACGAAACACAAGAGTGTTCCAAGCTGATCAAAGGGTTAGCATGTTGGCTAGCTGGCTAATGTCTATCATATCCAACTTTTGCGGATCACAAATTCGTTTACGTACTTGGTCGATGTGGAAAAACATCTTCTGGAGCTTCAGCGTCACTCGCGAGATCTGTGAGGAACAACGAGAAAACCAAAAAAACAACATGTTTTCAATAGTTACCTGAGCAGATTCTCACCCTTCCATTGTCTCCTTCCACCTTCTTCTCCAGGGACTTGGTGTCGAGCCAGCGAGCGGCGAGCGCCGTCACCACGCCTTCCAGAAACTTCTTCTCCACATTCCTACCGCAGGGTCGCCGCACGCCGGGGAAACCGTCGCAGCTCGGCAGCAGCAGCGGGTCGTCGCCCAACCAGACGACCGCGAGCAGGAAGGAGACGCCGGTCAGTCAGGTAGAGCAAAGAGGAAGCAGAAGTTAGCGAGTGAGGAAGCTGAAACAGAGCGGCTGCACTTCCTCTGACGTCCACTAGAGTAGCCAACCGAGGTTGGGTAAACGTCAACGCTTTGGGGTCTTTGTTCAAACAGTGTCTAAACTTTTAGTGTCTTTCTCCAGCCCGCGAAGACAAAAGAGTCGGTCCAAACAAAGGAGGCGAAGCCAGTCGTCAGTCAGACGCTGAGCAGCGAACCCGCGAGTTCCCCGTCGTCAACGACGACAACAACAACAACGACAACAACGACGGTCAACAACCAGGCGACGAACCAGCCGTCGTATCCGCGACACAAGAGGATCCAGGACCACGAGAAAGAGAGGAAGGAGCTCTTCTCCAAACCACCGCAACAGGTGACCCAGATAAAAATAACACCTTTAAAAAGTCTTATTTACCATTCAGACAAATTATGTCCATATTTAGGCTCCACCCCCCAAAAAAGTCCCTGAAAAACTGTTGGAAATGACTTCATTTGAACTTTTCTCATGTTGCGTTTAGACACCAGAGAAGAAAGGTGACGCTGGGGAGGTGGAGCTTCCTGCTGACTCTGCCCCTGACCTCCCTGACCCCAGATCAGCAGATGGAGGAGGAGGAGGAGGTCTGTCTGTGGAGCAGCCTTTCATCAAACTCAGTCAGGAGGAGTATGGAGAACATCACTCGTCCATCATGCACTGCAGGTCTGTGCGCGCGCACATACACACACACACACACACACCATCATCTTCATCATCATCATCCTCCTCTTGTGTTCCAGAGTGGACTGCTCTGGACGCCGGGTTGCCAGTTTGGACGTAGACGGTGTCATCAAGGTTAATCCTTGTTTTTTTTTTCCCACAAAGGATTAAAATAATCTGCTGCAATTCAAACACATGAAGAATCATCTTCATCTTCATCTTCATCTTCATCATCTTCATCTTCTTCTTCTTCTTCAGGTGTGGTCATTCAACCCCATCATACAGACCAAAGCCACCATCATGTCCAAGTCTCCTCTGCTGTCTCTGGAGTGGGCCACCAAACCTGACAGACTGGTACCAACAACAACAGAACCTGCTAACAACATGAGCTTTAAACGCAACATTTAAATGATGCTAACAAAACAGGCTAAAAATAAAGCTTTGTGCTAACACCATGAGCTACAAACACAACATTTAAGCTTCATGCTAACAAAACATGCCAAAAAACAGACTTCTTGCTCATAACATGAGCTACAATTGCAACATTTAAACTTCTTGCTAACAAAGAATGCAAAAAATAGGCTTAGTGCTAAGAACATAAGCTATAAACGCAATATTTAAGCTTTGTGCTAATAAAACATGCTAAAATAAAGCTTTGTGCTAACAATATGAGCTATAAACACAACATTTAAGCTTCATGCTAACAAAACACGCAAAAACAGACTTCTTGCTAATAACATGAGCTACAATTGCAACATTTAAACTTCTTGCTAACAAAGAATGCAAAAAATAGGCGTTGTGCTAACAACATAAGCTATAAACGCAATATTTAAGCTTCATGCTAACAAAACATGCTAAAAAATAGGCTTTATGCTAACAACATGAGCCAAAACATAACATTTAAGCTTCATGCTAACAAAACATGCTAAAAATAAAGCTTTGTGCTCACAACATGAGTTAAACACAACATTTAAGCTTCATGCTAACAAAACATACTAAAAATAAAGCTTTGTGCTAACAGCATGAGCTATAAACGCAACATGCTTTGTGCTAACAAAACATGCTAAAAATAAAGCTTTGTGCAAACAACATAAGCTATAAATGCAACATTTAAGCTTCATGCTAACAACTCAGCATTCTCTCTGTGCTAACGGAACAACATTTAATTTTCATGTCAACAATAAATTCATAGAAATACAACATTTAAGCTTCGTGCTAAAAGCACAAGCTAACAACACAACATTTAAACGCTTTGCCTATGACAATAATGTGTGTGTTTTCAGCTGTTGCTAGGCAGCGGCGTGGGCACAGTGCGGCTGTATGACACCGACGCCAAGAAGAATCTGTACGAGATGAACATCGATGAGACTCATCCACGGTAGGAAGTGACATCACTGCTCAGCTCATTAGAACAGATCGATCAGTATCATCAACTGTGACCCATCTGTGGGTCCTGACCCAGTCTTTGGGAACCACTGTTATACAGTATTTGATGTCATATCAATGTATTGTGTGTCAGTATCTTGTCTTTAGCGTGCAGTCCCAGCGGCTCGTCGTTCGTGTGTTCGGCGGCGGCAGTCGGTCGCTCCGCGAACGCCGAGTCCGCTCCTCGACTTCCGATACCAATGTTTGGAAAACTGTTACTGTGGGACACGAAGACGGTCAAACAGCAGGTAAAAGATGTCAAACGTCGTCGTCCTCCTCCTGAGGACACCAGGACACGTCTGAGTCAGGGGGGTTTTTTTAATCCGTGTTTCACTCTGTGTCACAGCTCCAGTTCTCATTAGAGCCTGAACCGGTCGCCATCAACTGCACGGCGTTCAACCACAACGGAAACCTGCTGGTGACCGGAGCTGCGGACGGAGTCATACGACTGTTTGGTGAGTCATTAAAATCATTAAGAATATGTACAATTATGTTCTTTTGCTGTTAGGCTGTCGTTGTTCAACAGGAAACTGAAGTTTGTGCCACTTTGGTAACCCGCTCGCTCTCCCACACCAAAGCCCATAGAGGAAACCGGTGATTTTAGCCTGTGTGGACGCAGGAGCTGCTGCTCTACTTGCTGCCTCGTGTGGCGAGTTTGTGTCACTGTAGTCAATCTGAATGAAATATTTCAAACACAGAAGTCGCCCAAATAACACGTTTGAAGTTAGTGACGGAGGCAGCAGTGGATCAACTCCTCTGGATCAACTCCTGCGGTGCTGTTTTGAAAAATGGCTGATTTTCTCTATGGGCTTTGGTGTGGGAGAGTGAGCGGGTTACCAAAGTGGCACAAAGTAAAAAAAAAAAGTCCTTTTACATGATGATACTTATCCGCGCGTGTGTCGGTGGTGCAGATATGCAGCGTTACGAGAGCGCGATGAGCTGGAGAGCTCACGACGGCGAGGTTTACAGCGTGGAGTTCAGCTACGACGAGAACACAGTGTTCAGCATCGGAGAAGACGGAAAGGTACGAGTTCGTTTTTTTAACCGCGAAGACGTCCAAAAGTGTCTTAAATGCTGCAGTGAAGAGAATAAACCTGTGTGTGTGTGTGTGTTCAGTTCATACAGTGGAACATCCATCGGTGCGGGGTGAAGCAGTCGGAGCAGGTTTTACCTCAGGACGCCACCGGGCCATTCGTGTTGTCGGGATACAGCGGATACAAACAAGTAGGTTACCGTGGAAACAGCTGGACGTTATTTATTTTTCTTTAAATGAAATGAAACGCGTCAAAGAAAAAAACGTTGACGTCCAAACTTTTGCTCAGGTTCAGGTTCCTCGAGGTCGACTGTTCGCCTTCGACTCTGAAGGACAACACGTGCTAACGTGTTCCAGCTCCGGAGGACTCATATACAGAGTAAATTCAAATTAAATACGTATTTAATGTCATATTAATGAACATTCAGTTTGTTAGACGTACAACAAAGTGGAATTCTCTCTTAAATTCTCTCTGTTTTTGCTTAATTCATTCTTTAAATACAAAATTTAACACCAAACTTCAGTATTAGCATCATTTCCTGTTTGTTTTTTATGAAATTCCAGTTGACCAATGGGGAGCCGGCTCTGGAGAGCGTGCTGTCGCTGGGCGGACACAAAGCCCCGGTGGTGACGGTGGACTGGTGCTCAGCCGTGGACTGCGGCACGTGTTTGACGGCGTCCATGGACGGGAAAATCAAACTGAGCACGCTCCTGGCGCAGAAGTCGTGACGGACAGGAAGTTAGCGCGCGAAAAAGTCGTTGTCGTTGTCTCAGTTACTGAAGAGATTATTCCAGAATCTGACGAACGTGACCACGTTTTATGATGTGATGCAACAAATAAAATCAAACGAAAATCCCTGTCAGTGTTTCGCATGTGTCTTTCTTTAAAGCTGCAGTAGGCGACACACACAGTACTGTGTAAAGTTTTAGCGTAAACAACAATCAAGTTATGAATATTACTTAATATATTCTGATAATCCCATAATAAGCCCTGTTGCAACTGGATCTGTACCAGAAACACATTTTGTTTTACGCATGTGTGAGGTGCTACTTCCTGTTGAATCGGGTTGACTTCCTGTCAAAAGCAATTAACAACAAAAGTCCAGTTTTTAAATAAAAATATTGGTCTATTTTGTCTTTGTAGCTATTTTTATATTTTCTTTCATAAAATAAAAACATATTAAGGGTTAAAGTTAAGAGTAAGAGTTTCTAGCTACTAGCTAGCTAACAGCTAAGCTAACAGGTGAGTCAGCAGATTTGTTCTCCCTCATGCTTTGGTGTCACGATTGTCGACTCACTCAGGGATGGTTTAACGAATTCTCCATTTTGAGAACTCGTGCTATAGGCTACGTAAAATAGAAATTGACTTATTTCGCTTTAAAGATGTTTTTAAGGAGTACAGCACTGGTGAATATTTAAGCGGTTTCTTATCAAATAAAAAATGTTTGTCGATATCTTTTATTTAAGCTCCACTGTGCATCAATGCTACGACAAAGTGGAAACATTAAGGGATTATACGTACGAGAACGAGTTTAAGAGAATTCGGGAATAATTATATTAGCTTTTATGCTAGCCCGAAAACACATATTTGAGAAAATGGGTCCCAGAGTAAAAACAATATCTTAAATAACAAAAATACAAAACCCATGGCGTTTTTGTGTATATAATGAATATGTAAATGTTGTGAAATGATGATGTCATAGCCCCACCTCTCTCCTTTGCGTTCGCCGTCACTAGCTTTGTCAACATCGGAGAACATGGTCCACGTCTTCTCCGTTTCTGGTGTATTCCTGTGGCTCGTTATTTATACTTAAACGTCGCCACGTTAACGCAAAACTTTTTTTTTTAATAACGTCAAAGATTAAGATCGTACGGGTAAAGTTGTGTTTCCGTGTGTACGAGGCCTGAAATGCTCAAACACCGCACACCTGTGAACACGTTAGCGCTAATCAACACTCCTGTGTGAGTCACCTGCTAACGAGGAGGCGGAGTCAGCGAAACCACACACACACACACACAATGACCAATCACTGAAACACATTCACGTTTATAATGAAAAACAGTCGAGTCGCACGTTGAAACTTCATTGAAATTTATTCAGTGAATCTACGCGTCAGTTATTCACTCGTTCATTTACAGCTATACACTTTTATTAATCTTATTACAGTTTGTACTGTACAGAGGTCATGTGAGTCCTGTGTGTGTGTGACACTGTACAATTGTAAATAATATCTGTACATTATTGTCCGTTCAAAAACAAACGTGCTTGTTGTTGTTGTTGTTGTTATAGTAAGGCTTCTTGAGGTGCGATCGTACTGCCTCCTCCTGAGGCCACGCCCACTTTCCCTCTCTGCCCCGCCCACCGACAGGAAGAGGAAGACAACATTTCAGCTCGAGGTCTGTGCGGCTGAAAACGACAGCGATAGATAGATAGATGGGGGGAGGGGGAGGGGCTTCACAGTGAAACAACAATCATCCGCGACTGAATATGATCTTATCATACACTTGTGTGGAATTTATTGACACCTAGTGGTGAGAAACCATGATTTGTCCATTCTGGGCTACTGTACAATACAGTAATACACGAATAAAAACATCTGACATTTCTACACACTGCAACTTTAAAAAAAAAAAAAAAAAGGTCCCCATCTAACCAACTAACATATACATATATATATATATATATATATATATATATATATATATATATTTCCATGGAGAAGTTGTGTATTCCCAGGTTCCCTGAATGCACCACTGTGATTACACACAAGAATTAAAAACAAACACAACGACGGTGAGAAACGTCGCCACTTTATACTTTACTTTACGGACGGGACACATAATCTGTGGTTAATCTCCGGGTGCAGCGGGAATATTCTATATAATATTTAAAATTAATAGCATAACTTGTGTTTACACAAGTGTGGACGTGAGTTTCTGAGTTAAAAGAAATAACTTGTGCGTGGGGGGGGGATAATTAATCTGAGTCGTTAGTAAAGTTTTAAAAAAAATAAAACAGCACCGTGGATGAAGGGTTTAACAGCAATCTGGCAGTTCCATACATTGCCACTAGAGGGCACTACTTATTTATGATGAGTACATGATGTCGTCATGGTAACGTAACTAGCGTACATGTCACGGTAAAAAGGTGACGATGCTAGTGTTTTTTTTCCAGTGTGTTTTTTTTAATGTGATTGATTATAGATTAAATATTAATCAGATAATCGATTACATCATCAATCACATGATCAATTCATCAATATTTTTCCAAAAACAGGCGACCATGACTCAGCGGGAGAAGAAACTGCTGACGTCATCGTTACTTAGGAGGGGGAGGAGCATGAGGGGCGCATCACCTTCCTGTTGGGTTGCCATGGCGGCAGCAGCAGCATTTTATTAAGACCCGCCCCCCTTGACACCATGTTCATTTCCTCTTCCTGTTACTGGCGGCCAGCTGCCAGGAGGAAGTCTAAGCCCCGCCCACACACACTCGAAGATAAAAACCACGTTGAAAGCAGACGTGCGGTCAAATGTAGCAGGACAGCGAGGGGAGGAGACGATGGGAAGGAGGACGGGCGGGTCCAGTTGTCCTTTAACGTACAGCGATGGAGGGGGAGGAGTCAGCCGTCGTGCTCTGGTACCTCACAGAGGTCACAGTCGCGAGCGCTCAGTTGCTAACGGCGGCGGCGGCCTCGGGGCTCGGCATGGTCGCGGGAATGCGAGGCATCTTCTTGGCGGGACTCGGGATGTGCTGTGGGAGACAAACACAACGGAAAAACGCTAAGTTTTTGTCTCTAAACATAGATAATTTATGGTTTTTGTTTTATAAATACGTTATCGTTTAAATCTTCACCTCGGCCTTCGTGCTGGAGTTCGTGTGAACGAGCTCCGGCTCCCTCGGCAGGTCGTGGACCAGAGGTCTGCGGGCGTACTCCCTGCGATGTTTCTCGTCCACGCGCGTCAGGTACCACGTCCCCGGGAACAGATCGTCCACTGAGCCGCGGGGGACGTAGCTCGCTGCAGGGAGACATGGGGAAAAAAACCAATTAATATAGTCCGCGAACGTGCTTTTGTTGATGCATTCGCCAAATTAGTGAATTAAGTCGTACCTAAGTGATGCGTCTCCTCCCTCAGCTTCATGTTCTCAGAGAAGACGGCAGGTGACACCTTGGTCCTGGAGTCCAGGCGGAGCTTCAGGTCACTGAGGCTGGACACCAGTTTGTCCAGACTGGATCCTGTTTGTTACACACACACACGGCTGTTAGTCTCTAAAACTTTACTTAGATTTATTCAGTTATTTTTATAACACGCTGAAGTGCGGCGTGGCGTCTCACCGGGGGTGTGGTCCTGTGTGACTCCGAGAGAATACAGCGTCGCGGCGAATCCCGAGCCGTACGAGAAAACGCCGATTCTCTGTCCCGCGATCTGTGACGATGTGCGTCTATGAAGAAAAAACAAACAAACAAACACTTTAAAAACTGCACCATCGTTGTTGTTACTGCAGTTAAAGTGTCAGGAATACACAAATAATAAAGTGTTTTCTAACAGGAAACTGAAGTTTTTGAACCACTCACTCCTCCACACCAAACCCCATAGAGAAAATCAGTGATTTAAGCTCAAGTGCTGACTGTTTTAATAGTTTTGTGTTATTTAGGTGAATGTGGACAAAGGATTTAAAACACTGAAGTCATAAAATAACATATTTGAACTTATTGACAGAGGCAGAAGTGGATCAACAACAACCGTGTGCTGTGATGTTAAATCACCGATTTTCTCTATGGGGTTTGGTGTGAGAGCGTAAACGGTTTACAAAGCGACACAAACTTCAGTTTCCTGTTAGAAAAGTCTGTCCAACAGTTAAAAAAAGTGTTAACTAAAATGTGTTTTTTTTCCCTCGAGACTCACTGTGCGATGAGCGACGCCAGGCAGCCGTAGACCGACGGCGTGTACATGTTTCCGTTCAGGTTGGAGATGAGCAGTGAAGCCTTCGTTTTCCTCTCAAACAGATCTGCACTGGCCTTCATGAACGCCTTCTCCACGTCCCGGTCAAAGTAGGTGTCCTCTGGTCGAACATCTCTGTCACACAAACACAAGTCAGTCAATACTGAAGGCAGACCTGTGACGAGGAGGTTAGATTCATGTAAAAGTATGTTCTGAGCGTACCTGAAGGCTTCCAGGCCGCTGAAGGGTCCGGTCTCGGTGTCGGGGTTGGGGTGACTCAGGAAGTCGTTGAGCATCAGTCTGGCCAGAGACTTCTGCACCAGTTTGCAGTACGGAGAGTGAAAGACCAGGAAACCAAAGTCCTCCAGGCTGAAGCGCTTCTCTGAACTCTCTGTCACAAACACAACACCGGGCGTTTCGTCACTTCACTGACGTCAAACTCCAGCCTGTGGGTGTGGTTTTGGATCATCCCTACTAGAACCACACCCTCACTAAATTGGGTAAACATGGTGCTTTTAATTTGTTCAGGTTAAAGTGAGATGTTTGGACCTATTTTACACGACTTAAACTACATTTTTATCTTCTTACAAAGACAGTAAAGTACTGAAAAACAGCTCTGCGGGGTACTGTATTGACAATTTTGAACAGCAGAGGGCAGCATCGCACCTCTCTGTGTTCAACCTGCCAGAAATGAGAAGATGAATAAGTTCACCCACTTTGCTCCATGACCCTGTTCACATCCAGAGAGAAAGAGAAAGTGTCTCATCTCATTAAACTACTTCATGGTCCCTGAACTTAAATAAACGTCTTAGCTAAGCTAACGCTAAGGAACTAAACCCTCTAAACCCATTAAGTTCTTATCCGTGAAGAGTCCTCGTTGCACTGCTGCACGGGACAAACTTCACACACACTCCTGAGAGTCTGCCTCGCTGCAGATGAACAGTTTCTTATTAAATGACGACAAAAAGCACAACTTCGAAATATATTTTCCCCCAGATTTAACACCAGCGGGGAGTAGAGGAGAGCTGCTACATGCCTCACAGGACTGCGAGGGGAATAACAAAAGCCTCACACTCACCTCTCTGCCACTGTGCGTGGATCTTGTTGCGGAACACGGAGTAGCAGCGGTCCAGAGCGCTCAGGTAACACTCGATCGACAGCTTCCCGTCCACAACCGGGTACTCGGACATCAGGTCGGGCTTGTAGAAGTCGTAGGCGTGCTGCATGTGCGTTCCTCTCAGACCTGCACCACACGACACACACACACAGAGCTCTATGTCAGCAACACAGACTCTTCTCACCGCGTTTTAAAATCCTTTGACCAGAATCTGACCAGTACTGATGAGGAGCATCTCATCAGCCCACTCTTTAATCATGTAAATGAGGCATCTACAGACTCAAATCAGTTACTGACCTCGTTCAAATGCCAGAGGAGCGTTCGGTCCGACCAGCATGGCCACGGCGCCAGCGCCCCCTGTGGGCCGCGCACTTCCTGTGGCGTAGACGGCGATGTCTCCAGCTACCACCAAAGCATAACGTCCTGCAGAGAGGAAACAACAACAACAACACTGGTTCATACAGAGTTTGGAGCTTGGTTTGTACAAGAATGGAGCACATTAAAGTCAACAGATAACCAACATTTTTATTGCGTGTTGGAAAATGTGCTAAATAAGCCACAACCTGCAATACTCGTCTGCTCCTCCGAGATCAGTAAACAGATAAGAAATGACTAGATTCTCTGTTGGTTTCCAGCTTTGAAAATGTCACATTCATTAGAATGTTTTTTTTCTTTAAACTAAGCATTTAGCAATCAATAACCGGAGGCAAACAAAAATTAATGTATTACTGGGATTATTAGATTATTAATTACATGACAGTAAAAGCATCGAAACTCAAACAATGTTTACCCACCGTCCCAGGAGCTGGACTCCACCCAGTTGACGGCGTTGAAGAGCGCCGCCGTGCCGCCATAGCAGGCGTTGGTGGTGTCGATGCCTTCCACGTCCGTGTTGCCCGAGTCCTCAAACAGCTGCATGATGACCGTCTTGACCGACTTGGACTTGTCGATGATGGTCTCGGTGCCGACCTCCAGGCGGCCCACGCTGTCGTAGGACAGGCCGTTCCTCTCCATCAGCCTCTGGACCACGGTCAGGCACAGGGAGTTGATGTCCTCGCGGTCCGAGCAGAAGCCCATGCGAGCCTGGCCCAGGCCCACGGTGTACTTACCGGCGGCCACGCCGTCAAACTCCTCCAGCTCGGCCTGGTCCACAAACTGCGACGGAAAGTACAGCTCCAGGGCGATGACGCCCACGTCTTTGGGCCATGGTCCCAGGCAACTGATTGAGGCTGATCCAGGCATCCTGACTGGAGGAGAAACTGTGGTTATTATTAGGGACGCGCTATATCTGTATTGGCAGATAGCAAATACGCCAAGATCTGGTCGCCCTCTACAACTATTTTTGTGTATATTTATTTTGCTCAATGAAGAAAATGTACATCTCCACCTCCAAATATGTTACTTTCACTGAAGAAGAAGAAGAGACGCAGGGGAAACAAGCAGCTACAAGAAGTCAAAGAAGTAAAATGACTGAAGTGTTACTCAATGATCTCCAGCACTGATATGACGTAAAGTCCATTATTGCAAAAGCTCTGTAAGGGAACTTTCCTTTGCATGGTGAAAGTCTAATGTGGTCCAGGACAGAGGTCTGGTCTTTCACACAGGACTACAAACACATTCAGACTGTCCTTTCATCCTCAAGCTAGTTGCCTTTAAATAAAAAGAAAAGTATAACACAACCCATGGCAACAATGTATGATATGACTGTGTTCGTCTATTGCATGAATGTTAACAGCCATACTACTGTAATGGAAGTTAGCCTCAGAAGTCATCTTAATTTTTTTTTTACATAACCTTATGGACACTTAAGTTTGAGAGAAACTAGCTTGAAGCCATCTTGCAGCCGGCTAACATGTTAGCTTAACAGGTTGTATGACATTTATTACCTGGGCAGTTTTACTGACGTGTAACAGCGACACATTTAAACTGAAGATACAGAGATAATTACGCAGATATTTAGTGCTGGTTAATTTAAAAACAAGAAGATCAGCAGGGTCTATCAACAGAGCTGATGCTAGCTAGGTTAAAGGTAAACGGGACTTTAAAGCAGCCGGCTGTGTTTACTGTCTCTGTGGTTAATATAATACTGACCTACAAATGTACACACACACTCTGTGTTTTGCAAACAGATCAAAGATAATGCTAAAAAAAAACGCACACACACACACACGGGTGAGGAAAAAGTCGGTGAAAGGGCAGTGGGATTTCCCGGAACTTGAGTCATCAATGACCGCTAGCGAGTCCTGTAACCCGAGACCCCCGTCACAGCGAAGGCTCCGCCATTTAGTTAATTACGGCTTATTTATTGATTAATAAAGAAGCGACACGGACATTTTACATGTTAAAATCATGAACGTCATCTTTTTTTAACAGACTGGTTTTGGTGATAACGGTCTACCCGGACAATAATAGCGGACGGACCAACTTCCGTGCTAACTCCTAAATGGCTACGCTAAGCTTCTATTCCGGTTATAAACATTATCAGACTGTTTAATATACGTATTAAGATTAATTTAGCCAATAATCTGATGAGTGAACCTGAAAGTTTTAGTCCCGTTTGACTAAACCTGGACTAAAACCAGTGACTCACGCAACACGGTCCGACTGCTCAAACTACACCCAGTGAAACCGGGACAAACACGAGCATTAATGTCGTTTAAAAACCCTTAAATCCGAGAATAGCGGAGCTCCGCTTACCTGTGTACGAAGCGATAGTGACAGGTAACGCTGCAGCGCTGTCAGACACACTCCTGTCCCCGGTACGAGTGTATTTATATGCGACGATGACAGAGCAGCGGACAGCCTGTACTCCAGCACCTGGACTCGCGTCCAATCAGAGCGCGCGTAGACCGCGCACTACATGCGGCGCTACCAGGGCCCGTGGAGCGGCGGCCAATCAGCGCGCGGCATTGGCAACACGCGCCACCGACGTAGCAGCGGGCCAATCGCGTGACGTGTACGATGTCTGGTGAGGGAGAGGCGGCCAACCACAGGGCGGGGTTAATTCCTGGCGCGGCGGTGGGACAGAGCGGCGTGTCCATGGCAACAACATGTGTCCGCTCATCCTGGGAGAGACAAATCACAACTTTCACCGCAGCAAAGTTTCACTGCAGTGACATAAAGTTATTAATCCAATATTTTTTTAAAGAAATTAATGAATAAAAGGCAGATAAATGATCAGCAAAGTGTTTTTTCTGAGACATTTCTGAGCAAAACAGGTGGAAAACAAACACTTAGAGAATCCCAACACAGGTATTATGTAACTATAAAGAGACATAAAAGAAGCGAAAACAACAAAAGGGACAAACAGACACACACAAAACAAGTTTCATAGAGAGAGAAAAAGATTTAAAAAAAAATATAAACAATTGTCACAGAGAAACAAAATACTGTTTAAATAATAATAAAAATAATGCAAACAACCACCACAAAGACACAAAACAAGTTTCACAGAGGTGAAAAGTTATCATGCAGTGACCCAACATAAGGTGAAAAGATAGAACATTGTCAGAGAGAAGCAAAAATACTGTTTAGATAATAATAATAATAATAATAATAATAAAAACAATTGAATAAAGAAATGAAGCAAGCACAATATGAAACATAAAGGCATAAAAAAGTTGAAACATGATCACAAAGATGCAAAACAGACAAAAAGGAACAAAAAAGACACAAAACAACTCAAGGAACGTAATCCAGGGACACATAATCTGTTAAAAGAGATGAAAAATAATCATGCAAAGACACAAAGTGACCAAGAAGGGTAGATAGATATAAAAAATAGATAGAAAATGACCACAGAGACATGGAACAATTTCAAAGAGTTGAATAATTATCATGCAAAGGCACAAAATAACCAACAGTGAAGAAAATGGTCAAAAAGATACAAAAATATATGCTGCAAAACAACCAAAAACAACATAAGGCACGACCACGGAGACATGAAAGTAGTTCAAAGTAACCAGAAAGAGAAGAAACATGGTAAAAAAAAATACTAAACAATAATGAAAATATGCAAAGTTGTTCATAAAGAGAATGAATGACCACGGACAGAAGAGACATTCAAAGAAATGAAGAAGAATTAGACACAAAGTTAAGATGACTGAGGCTTCAGTAACACGTGACTGCTGTACAGTAACCTGAGCAGGTGGAGCTGGTTTTTATAGTTACACTACAACTACACACACACACACACACACACACACATTACTGTCAGGTGTCTGTGGAGAAAAATAAATCACACACTGTCAGCTGTTCTGTTTTTGAGGAACACGACGAGTGCAGTAAAGCAACAGGTGGTGACGACGAGTGGATCTGGAGACGTCTACATCTGACAAGACTGAAAAGAACGCTCACGTACAGGAATAATGTCAGATTAAACACTGAAATTATAGACTGGACTGCTAAAAATCCATTTTATAGACCTGGAATAGATTAGCATGCAGAGATACACTCAGCAGCAGCAGAGAGAGTTGCAGGAGTCGTTCTGTTTCAAGGTTTGACTTGATTAGCGTGACTTAATCACGTGTTTATCCACTGTCCTCTTTGATGGATCACCCATCGTCTGACTGATTAAATCACTCATTTAAAGGCTGTTTTTAATTCAGCTCACCTTTGGTGTGTTCACACATACAAAGCAGACAATGACTCGTCTCCAGAGGACACCGTTTTGACGCGTGGCTGTTTTCAGGGTGACATTTATTTGTGTCTGATCATCATCATCATCATCATCATCATCATCAACACAATCACACACAAGAGCCGGTGTGTCGACGAACTCCCAACAGTCCAAACTTTACCGCTGAACAAACAAAAAAAACAAGCGCCGGTGTTTGTGCAGCAGAATCACAGACGCTCAACAACGCCTACAACGAGAGACGACACGAACGTGTCTGAACAGAACAGTTTAAAACGTGAATCTCGACATCAGGTGAGAGCAAACACCGTGTCTTTGCACTGATTCAGACTGAACAAGTGGGTCATGACATAGTGTCACCGTGTAGTCGATAAATTTGGCCTGTTTATGCTCTTTTTTTAACGTAAAATGGCCGTTTGTGTCACTGTATGTGTAATAATCTGTCCGATTCTGCACAGATTACACTGTAACAACTGGAGCTGCTGCTGTTTAACAGAGAGCGTAACCTGATAATGAGTTGAACTGTTGAAGTCCTTGTTCTCAGAAGACTTCAGACCTGACAGGAGGACGACGGAGCACAGCGGCTCAGCTCCGCCCTCTGCTGGCAGATAATCTCTGCGGGGGTCATCACAGGGTCCAGGGGATGATTCCTGTTGGCTGCTGCTCGTCTTCTGTCAGAGCCTGAGGGAAAGTCCACTCGTTGTTCAGATCAGCGTGTTACATTTGTGACAGATTATAGGCATAAATTAAATCTATATCAACCATTAGTGTGTTTGAATCAGTGAATAATCACTTAAAGCTCCAGTGAGCAACTTCTGTAGTACATCGAAGACACTAAAGGTGTTTTCCTGAAAGCTTCCCAACAATTATGACCTCAAGTACCTTCTATAATTCCATATTATTTGCATATATTTATATATATATGGAAGTGTGGGCTTTTAATTTAATCTGGAAAGCACTTTGGACTCTGAAAAGTGACTAAAATAAAAAGGGAATACCTTCTCTGAGGTGCAGGGAGCGCTGGAGGTCAGAGAGCAGGACGTCCAGAGGTCGTCAGAGAGTCGACGCGTGGGCAGCGAGGCGTCGTCTCTGCTGAGGGTTCTCCTCTGGACCAGACTTGAGGCTGCTGGACTCCTGTGTGACACGGAAGGGAATGAATGAAAGAATGAATGAATGAAGTCAAGCACCAGCTCACACCAGCAGAGGGAGCCAAACCTTTACGCCTCACAGCCCTGAACACAAATCTACATTCATGGATGGATTGTGGGAGACAGAGAGAGCTCTAAAGCAGGGATGTCAAACTCAAATACAGAGTGGGCCAAAATTTAAAACTGAACAAAGCCGCGGGCCAAGGTTGACCAAATTAACCTTTTAATAGGGACCCAAACAAGTTTTGCATTGAATATTGAACAAGCAAGGCTTATATAACTTTATAGTGACATGCAAAATCGAGTTTCAAATAATAATAATAATAATTAAAAAATATCAATGGCATATCAAATGCAGGATAAGCGGTAGATAATGGATGGATAAAAATTGAATGCCTCTTTTCTATTTGCAGCCTTCTGAGGTAAATATCAAAATAAACTTTTTCCACAGGCTAATAATAAATTTGAAAATATAATAACAATAATGAATGAATCAAACATTCAAGCCTTGAAGTAGCAAGAGAAAGTGCATGAATAAAACGTTAATTATTGTTCAGTTTGCTACACTGATTTGCTTTAACACTGAATATGGAACAAGCAACGCTTATATAACCTAATAGTGCAAAATCAACTTTCAAAAAACAAACGAAAAAACATCAATGGCATATTAAATAAAATTTAAATAAAACATTGAATGCCTCTTTTCTATTTGCAGCCTTCTGACGTAAATATCAACATTAACTTTTTCCACAAGCTAATAAATTTGAAAATAAAATAACAATGAATAAATCAACCATTCAGGCCTTTTTACTGCTCAGTTTGCGACACACGGATCTAATCTCATGTGCCCAAGCCAGATACCTGGCATCTTTTCTTGGATGCTAGTTCATTAATGTCGGGGTTCAGGCTTTGAGCTGAGGCAACCTTCATTATCGAACGAAGGTGTTCATCAGTCAGACGTATCCTGTGAGACGTTTTCGTCATCTTCATTGAGGAGAAAAGTTGCTCACATAGGTAAGTGTATAATAATAACGGCGGGCCAGCTCTAATGTTAATTTGATATTGCCTCAAGGGCCAAATGAAATTACACGGCGGGCCAAATTTGGCCCGCGGGCCAGAGTTTGACACCCATGCTCTAAATGCTAAAGGCTCTGGATCGTGTTGATGTTAATCTAGCATGAGCTATCAGAGAACCCGTGGTGACGACACCTGTCAGGGGTGGAGCTGCTGCTGCTGCTGCTGTTCACGGGAGTCAGAGACAAATCTCCTAATGTCATGGGCCAGGGCCGCTGTCCGATCCCCGTGGGCTGCTGCAGGCCGCTGACCCGCTCCTCTTCTGTCAGCACCTGAGGGACAAAAGTCACAGTCAAAGGCAACATTTTGAAAATTTCTGCACAGAGGAAATCTGCGATTTATCATGGTTTTCAGATGTTGTCGAGCCACTGCTGCGTCACTAAAAGTTCAAATGTGTTGTTGTACGACTTTGGTGATTGAAATCCATTGTCTAGTTTCACCTCAGGGAGACTGAGAAGTGGTTTCCTGTGAGAAAAAGCTGCCTAAAAGCCACACGAGTAGGCCGCACGTTCAGCGACTAAAATCTGTTTTTCAAACCATCATGGATCTTTTAAGTTGAACTTCCTCACCTAAATTCAAACAAATACTCACATTTGAGACAAAATGACAGCTCTAAAGATCATGAGGAAGGCTTGAAATTAAAAAATACCCATTTTGTTTCTAATTCATGACCCAATTCTTTAATCTGTGCCCGAATTTTACCGGAATATCATCCACAACGACAAATAAAAAGACTGTGATTTACATACAGACACCAGGATCTGTAGGATGGTCTCCTCTCTTTGAGTGTACACCTTTGAAGGCCAGCGGATCCTCTTGACGAACAAGCTTTGCCACATCTGCTTCATCTTGAACACGAGTCCCGCAGCCTGAACGCGACACAAAACACAAACAAGTTCATTTAAAAATCATCACATGACTCGGATTGGTTGTAACGAGCCCTCCCTCACCTCGGGGGCACAGTGGAAGCTGAGCCACTTGTCCACGCTCATCTCAGCCATGTCCTCTGTGTCGCTGTCGCTGTCGCTGTCGTCATGCCGACGCTCTGAACGAGAGGATCCAGCTGCTCTGGGTACAGAATATTCCAGCACAGGAGAACCGGGTAACATGGCACGGCCTGCAAATACGGCCACGGTGATGGGCGTCACCAGGGAGCAGCAGCGGACGGTGGCTTTTCTTTTTCCTCGACACATCTCATCGTAAATGAGCCAGTTGGTGGGAAAGACCTCGCCGGATTTCACTGAGTTGATCTGAAGAGCCAACAACAAGGACTAAATGTTCATACGTGTGTGTGTGTGTGTGTGTGTGCGAGCCAATCACAGTCGACGGTTGTGTTTTCTCACCTCTCTGAACTGGTTGAGCACAGACGTGGGATGGAAGTGGACCTTCCTGTCCGTGCTGGAGGACGCCGAGGCGTCCTGGTCGATATGGACCATGTTTGGGTACGTGCCGGCCACCAGAGCTGCCTTCACCACCGCCCAGTTCTCAGAGTTCTGGTTCAGTTCGTGGATGTTGCTGCTTCCACGAGGGCGCACGAATCCTGGGGAACAAACGCGACCTTTCACGCTGCGTCTTAAAGCTGCAATGCATAACTTTCAGGGATTTGTGTGAACATTATCAGTTTGCTGCGTCCTTCATTTGAAATGGAGCTGACAAGCAAAACAATCAGCCGTGACTGAGGGAGTGTTTGTGTGTATACAGCAGCAGAGCAGGAGCAGTTATCCCTTAAAACTGCTGAATGAGCGGGGTTTTTTAAGAGCAGAAGAATTCACTTTTGAAGGTTTTCGTGGACACGTCGAGGTTAAAGGTGCATTATGTAATAAATCTAAATCAACTGGCCATAAAATCCTCCTAATATGTCACAGAGACTCAGGAATAATGTTTATATAACAAACTTAACTCACCAACAACAACAGTACAGACAAAATATTTGCATTTAAAAATAATCTTTTGCAGACTGCAAATCATGTTTATGTTTTGAAATCATGTTTTGGCATGTGGCGCCACCTACCGTCGTCTACCAATCATTGTAGTCAGTAGAGTCTCAGCTGGCGAGCAACCACGGGTTGCCAGTTACGTCAGAAAACGAAACCTAAAAGACCTCCGTATTTTGAATTTGACTGTGAATTTGAAGTTTTTGGCCACATTCTTACATATGGCACCTTTAAAAGTAAGAGTTTTTCTTGGCTGCAGCTTCACAGTTTTGATAATGACATGACATGACAAACTTAACACTCTCTCTCACACACACACACACTTGTGAATGAAATGAAAAGAGAAACTGACCGATAGCACGGAGCTGTCCCAGCAGCTGCACCCTCAGGTCAAATATCATCTCCATGGTGGACTGGGACAGGAAGTTCTTCTCACAGAAGGATTTCTCACCTCCTTCACGGCGAGCTCTCTGCCAGGCCTTCAGCGGAAAAACATGGCGGAAACAACACGCCGTGACTTTTTTTTTGACAATAACAGCTCTGGGTTTTTCTTTTAGTTACAAAACCTCTACACTGGGCCTCATTTGATTGATTTTGTAAGTCCCGGGTCCTGTCCAGGTTTTGAGGATCCCCTTTACAACACACCTAGAATCCACCACTTCCCATGCACACCATGAAGCTCAGGTTCCATGGCACTCTACCGGCGTCAGAAATAAGCAGGTGCTCCGGGAAAAATGCAGATTAAATGTCTGGAATTCACATGAGGGACTTTTTATAATGCCACCATAAATATATAAAGTTAAGTATTGCAAAGCGTTGAAAAAGGACACATTTTAATGGTTCGCCCACCATAGTGAATTACCTACTTCAGTGATCTGTATATTGTTTTTATTTTATCGAGGCTTGGATAACCTGTCTGTGCCCTGATAAAAGAAACTTTTATTTCCCAACATTTGATAAAACTGCCCTGGAAATGATCCAAAATGACTTCAAATGATTTCATGCCATGAACTCCACCCACCTGGAAGGCTCGGAGCAGAGCCATGTGGTCGCTGAGGCTGCACGACGAGAAGCGTTTGCGACACTGCAGAGCGGCGCTCTTCTCGCGGCCCTGCTCGGGGAGGACGAAGGGGTCGCGGTAGGCCAGCGCGCACACGATGGTCAGCACGGGGTCCAGACACTTGAGCGCGACGGAGCTCAGCACCATCTTCCCCAGGTGAGGCTCGATGGATATGTCGGCCAGGTAGCAGCCCAAATACGTCAGGTCTTCATCCTGGTCCATGGCGTCGATCGCCTGAGGAGAAAAGTATTTGTAGAAAAAAAACAGAAACAATTCCCGATTTGATTTTTCTGTCTGTTTTTTCATCGTGCTCGTACCTTCAGCCTGTGCACAGTTTTGGTGACGGCGTCTGCAGGAGGAGGCTGTGGAGCCTTGGACAGGAAGTCAGACACTGGACAGGAAGAGGGAACCAGCAGCTTGGTCTGGAGACACAATCCCTAAACACACAACATGACACACTTTTACACTTGTACCATTGATTCAAAGCAAATATTTGTACAATCTGTGAAACCTATAAGAAGAGGTTCTCCACATTGAATGTTTCAGCTGTAAACTGAATAATATAACTAAACTGCCACTGAAACACAAATATTGTAAACATCACATTTAGTACCTTATTTATCTTTTTAAAACCTATATCTATTGAATAAAATGTGGCTCATAATGCCACCGAATGTCTAGTAGCCATTCAATTTCCTCCTTTTTCCAGTGGCAAAAAGAACTCAGTTTCAATGGAAGGCTATGGGGAAATAAATGTCTACTTTTCTATTTAATTATAACATCTATCAAGTGTTTTTCTTGAGGGGTTAAAGGTCTTAGTCACTAGTTTCAGTTCTTCTCCATTAAAACATGATGTCAGTTTTGTAACTTATGTTCACATTTAGAAGAAAATGAGTAATAAAGCACCGACAAATCATGAAACTTCAATGAAATCATGCTGTGGGTCGATTAGTGCTCAGACCTAAGGGTTAAAGGTGCATTATGTAATAAATCTAAATCAACTGGCCATAAAATCCTCCTAATATGTCACAGAGACTCAGGAATAATGTTCATATAACAAACTGAACTCACCAACAACAACAGTACAGACAAAATATTTGCATTAAATAAAATCTTTTGCAGACTGCAAAACATGTTTATGTTTTGAAACCATGTTTTTAGCATGTGGCGCCACCTACCGCCGTCTACCAATCATTGCAGTCAGTAGAGTCTCAGCTGCCGAGCAACCACGGGTTGCCAGTTACGTCAGAAAACGAAACCTAAATGACCTCTGTATTTTGAATTTGAATATAGTAACTGTTTTTATTTTTATGTTACACTTTTATTTAATCAGTTAATATTACTGGGGTATTTTTTTAACAGAATTAGTCTTTTATCATAGAAAAGAAACATAGGATTGTGTGTGTGAGTCTCCACCTGCAGTGGCATCTGCAGCAGGTGTGGAACCTTGAAATCCACCATGTTGTTTAACCTGTGGCGACTGAAGAGGTGGAAGCAGATCCCTGGTCTGCTGCGTCCAGCTCTGACAACACATCACACACACAATATAGACACCATTATTCATATTTATCATCAGGTAAAAAGAAAATCTATGTTTGTGTTGTTTAGGTTTTACCTTCCCTTCCTCTGCAGAGCGCTGGCTTTGGAAATCCAAACCGTCTTCAGCACGGACACATGACTGACGCTGTCAAAGGACGTCTACCAACAGGAATAAAGACACACTCGTTATTTCCTTATTATTTGTTGCCTCACATTAATAACAATAACTCATCAGCAGTGACTCGACCTCTTTGACTTTTCCTGAATCGATGACAAACATCACGTCGCTGATGGTGAGGCTGGTCTCAGCGATGTTAGTGGAGAGAATCTGAGAGGGGGAAGAAATGACCGGTTTGAGTTTAATTCAAAGAGAAACAGGACATTATTAGACTTAGCATTGATGGCTCCGCTCTTTAGGATTTAGGTGGAGGTGACAAAGCTCTGCCAGCAGCAGCAGCAGCAGCATCAGCAGCAGCAGCAGCAGCAGCAGCAGCAGCAGCAGCAGCAGCAGCAGCAGCGGTATGAGGCAGCATTGATGTGGCGAGAAAGGCTTCGACAAAGGCTTCGTTTAAAGTCCTAATTTTAAGATTCAGACTCACAATCTTCCTGACTCCAGGTGGAGAAGCATCCATCACTGTTTTCTGATCCAGAGTCTGTGAGTCTGAGTATACAGAGAACATATGGAACCTGAAACACACACACACACACACACTTATGTCAGAAACACATCCAGCACAAACAGTTTTCATGTACAGTTTTACTCGTGTTACCTCTCAGCAATGGTGACAAATCTTTGGTCTTCACGCTGGATGCGGTACTTTAAAGACACAATGTGAGAGTAATCTGCCACGAAGATCAGCACAGACCCTGAAGACACACACATACACACACACACACACACAAGTTGTAATCCAGATTAATGGTCCATACACTGTTATGCACATGTTGATGATGATGTGGTTGTGTGTCTCTTCTTCTCACCGTCACGGGTGGTGGAGCAGATGTAGTGGAGGAGATCCACGATGAGGTCCAGCTCCTGCTCTTCACTGCTCAGCTCTGAGTGTTCACACTCTTCTTCCAGTACGCTCAACTCTCTCAGAGGACTGCACAGGAGCAGACACGTTCACATACGCTCTGTACTACACCAAAGTCCATACACTCTTAGAAATAAAAGTGCTAAGTAGAACCATATACGGTTCTTCGGCTTGTCCTCATAGGAGAACCCATTTTGGCTCCAGGTACAACTTTTTTATAAAGGTTCCACCTGGAACCCTTTTATTCAGGAAAAGGAAAGGGTTTTTCAGGAGCAAATGGTTCCAGGTAGAACCTCAGCCCTTGTAGAAGAACCCTTTTGGAACCCTTATTTCTAAGAGCGTATGGCTAATCAGCTTTTTTAGCTCAGTGGAGCTCACACAGGAGCTGCTGTCTCCTGCTGTCACATTAAGGTGAGTTTGTGTGATTGGAATAAATCTGAATAAAGGATTTCAAACATGGAAGCCACAAAATAACACATTTGAACTTAATTATTAGAGGCCATGGTCGACCAGCAGCCTCTATGTCCCTGTAAGCTAAAAACACTCTTTTTCTGTATGGACTTTGGTGTAGGACGGTGAGGAGAAGTGACACAAACTTCACATTTCTGGTTCACTTTAATGTATGTAATAATGAAGCAAAATAAATTCACTTTTTTGGAGGATAATTAGACCTAGTTACAAATGGAAACCTTCTTAAAATGATGTGTTGTTCTTTTACAGGACTCTTTGAAACTAATGTCATGTGGGTTACGTCAATTTGAGACTTGACTTCTTTCTCAAAGGACCAATTCCATTTAAATTACTGGAAAAGACAGACAGAGGATATAGGAGCTTCTAAATAAACATGTAATGACACAGAATAAGAAACAAAACTGTAAACTTACAACGAGGCCTGCAGGAGATCCACTGCATCTGGATGTTGGCAGCTTCTGGCAAAGTCTAAAGCCGTCCTGGAACAAGACGACATTTTAAAGCTTTCCTCCACCTCTACTCACAACGACAGGAAAACAAACGAACAAGTCTGACACCGTACCATCCATTAGTGGCCTTAATGGCGATGTCAGCTCCCATGATGAGCAGCTGCTCCATCTGCATGACGAGTCCCCGACTGGCGGCCACCATCAGAGGCGTGGCCCCCATCTCACTGTGTGAGTAGTCCACTACAGTACAAGAACAAGGACTGTTAGAGGACCCATCTTCTGATTCTGCTAATATATCACATTCATATACAGCAAAGTTCTTCGTCATCCAGCGGAGGTTTAACCACAATATCCAAACCTTCGTACCGTGCACATTTCTGTAGAGGATGAGGTCAAACAGCCGATTGAAAGAATCCAAGTCTTCACTGAAGAAGCTGTTGGAGATGCACAAGTCCATCTCCTGCTCCAGCTGCTCTGAGTCGCTCTCCGTCTGTGACACACAAGTCACACCCTGACTGAATCAAGTTCACCTTCACTTCACATTTTCAGCTTATTTACTGAAAAACTTTGTAAAGTAAAACAGGAATTGAAGACCGACTTAAGGAGAATTCTGTTATTGCAGCTTGACTGTATCTGTTATCTGTGAGTGTGTTGTTGTTTACCTGCCTGGTGATGACGCCGCTGTCCTCTCTGTCCAGTGGACTGCCGTCCTGGAGGAACTCTGGCACAGACTCTGGGCTCCTCTGTTTCTCTGCTGCTTTACACCACTCAGTCAGACACGTCTGCTGCTTCTCCTCTGACAACCAGACCAGACCACGTCACACACACACACAAACACACACACACACCAGTTTCTTAATCTGTTTGGTCAGTCCGACTCGTTATACTTATTTTGTTTTTTTAAAAAGGCCTCATACTTCTCGATGTCTCGTCCTTGTCTTGAATGTTGAAGCCTGTGAGCTTCAGAACGTCCTCCAAAAACAGTTCCTGCACTTCAAACTGTCTCCCTTTGACTAAAGCAATACACACATATACACATATATTATTAATAATTAATGATTATCTTTTTTTCTTTTTTTTTTTTACAGTGGGAGTTCGCATATTCATCATTAGCTGACAAAAAAAGTTCCTACACATTTTCCATTTCAAAATTCCATACTTTTCCAGACTTCTCTGATGATTTTAAGTCAATATTAAACATCTGAACACCAATTGTTAGATGCCTATTATGTAAATAAATGGTTTTGAAATCATTCACTCGCGGCCGACAAAAGGTGGCTTGCTCGACGACACGTTTGGAAAATAATAAACAAATGAGAATTGCATGCAGTAACACTAACCATGGAAACTCGACACCATTCTACAGCCAGCTTGATTGGTCTCATATCATCTACAGGTAAGGTATATTGCGTATATATGTATTTTATTTTAATTTAGAAAGTGAGATAATAGTCTGGAAACAACACAAACATTTTTCCATACTTTCCAGACCTGGAAATTACTCTAATTAAATTCCATACTTTTCCATGCTGCGTAGGAACCCTGGAAGCTAAGCTAGTTGGTGCTAATATGGACTAAAGGGACTTACTGTGAATAACGGGGCAGGAGCCAAAGTACTGATGGAACAGGTCTACGTTCAGAGCTGCACTGGACAGGATCAGCTTCAGCGTGGGGATCTGCTGAAGAATACTCCGCATCTTTGTGAGCAGGACGTCGGTGAGACCGTCACGCTCGTCCACATCGTCCTGTTTTTGTTGTTTAAAAAGTGAGTGAAAAACAGATGCCAAACTGGACGAGTAATAAGTGAAGTGAAGTGTATTTGTTGATTTGATGCTCACCATGACGACGTGCGTGACAGTTTTCAGGCTGGAATCTCCCGTCATCAGAGTTCTCAGTAACACGCCGTGGGTGCAAAAGGTCAGCAGTGTCTTGGGAGAAATCCTGAGATTTGCAAATGCAACGGGTGCAAGTCGCTTTAAAGACGCCATTAAATCAAGGACAGAATCAAGTGTCTAAATACTGTTGCTACTGCCGGTGTCTGACCTGTTCTCCAGTCTGATGTGATAGCCCACAGTCTGGCCCACGCTCTCTCCCCGCTCTGCTGCCACTCTCTCAGCCAGGGAAATAACCGCCAGGCGTCTGGGCTGAGTGCAGAAGATCCTGCAGGCCTCACGTCTAACGTGGCAATCGTCCAGCAGGAACTGTGGGATCTGTGGGTTTTTAATCGTCTTGTTTTATCAACTACGATTCTCTCTGAACCAGCCTCTAGTTTTCCTGGGCTCACCTGTGTGGTTTTCCCGGAGCCGGTCTCTCCCACCACCATCACCACCCTGTTAGTTCTGACGAGCTGAACGATCTCCTCCTGATATCCGTGAACTGGCAGCGAGCATCGAAAACTGTCCAGTGCCGACGGATTCCTCTTATTGGGCACCAAGGGATGGCTGCCGTGTAAGAATCCGGTTGGTCTGAATTTGTCTCGACTGTTGTCTGAGAGAAGAGAGTAAGGGTGAATTCCAATTCCTTGCTTAACCCTCATTGCGTGTTTTGACATAAGAAAGATGGCGCCGAAAGCAGCGAAACGAGTATGCTACAAATTAAGTATTTTCTTTGTTAATAGAGATATAAAAATGATGAAAACCATTGTATTATCTTAGTTTAGGCCCATATTATGGATTACTGACGTCATTGTTGCGTAACATTTATTTTTATTTTTTACGATCTTTTGTCAATAGTCGGCCGGTGCGCACACGCGATCGTTTGCTATGGTTTACTTTTCAATAAGCCGTGGTGTGTGGTAACTGTCAGCTGAATATGTCCGTGGTTGTGGTATTTGTATGAGTATCATCTTATAACTAACTGACAACCTAATAACTTGACTGACAAACGGATCGTAATAAATAATCGTGACGTAAATGCGTTCTTCTTCTTCTTTTTTTTGGAGTTGACAGACTGGACGTAGCTTTCGCTTTATTCTGCCCCCTACAGTCTGAAGACGTATCTGCATTTAAGGGGTGTCTCATTTCTAAGTAACAAAATAACCCTCAACACTTGGTTTTGAGGGTTAGTTAAGATTAAGGGTTGAGCTTGAGGGTTAAGATAGGAATTGGCCCTAAGAATATTACACGAAACAGCAAATCTTTGTGGGATTAGGCCACCACATATTTAAATTAGTCAGGTAACGGACACTCACCAGTCTGTACAGGCAGATATGTGCCACTTTCAGTATTGAACTGGATGTCCATGTCTTCCTTATGCCTGGTGGGAAACCTCTGAAAGAAAGACTGGATGAACTGTAAAGACTTCTGGGAGATGGGGAGGGCAGTGGAAGTCTTGTCTCCGCTCTCCCTCTTCCAGACGATGAGGTGTTTCGGTCCTTTCCTGAAAAAGTACGGAAGAGAGAAATGTTTCTCTCTTGAACCACAAACCCAAAAGGGATTATCATGAATTTGTCAATGAATAAATTGTAAAACTTACTCCTTGCTCTTCGAAACGTATCCCAGAGACTGAGCCGTTCGATGAATGTACGCCCGCTCAGTGCCGCTGAAGCAGGAGGGAAAATCCACCTCTGTTTGGGCAGAAAAGCAGCATTAATTACATCAACAAGGGTTTATCTTCACTGTGGACAATGTCCATGTATATATACAGATGAAGATACCTCTCTGGTCACTGGAGCCGAACCTCTCCAGACAGAGATTCACCGCTAACTTGAAATGCTCATCCTCTTCACTTTCCTCTGCCTGTGACGTCACGCTCTGGTTCATGGTTGGTTCTTGTGACGCTGCACCGCTGGTCTGCATGCTGAATTATGACATAAAAACACTTTAAACTCTATAAAAAAATCAGGCAAATTAGCCAAGGAACAATATAATGATTAGTGTTTCGATATGTTCATGTTGCTTATGTCAATTCCTGAGCAATTTTTTGATCAATTAGAAGTCATTTTATTTTTATTTATGAAATTAGTACTACATTTTCTATGTAATTTACTCATATTTGTGGATTATAAATAGACTACATAACACATTTGTTAGTGGATATTATCCTTGCTATGCTTTATCAATATTTATTTAAAATGCGGGATCACATACTCAAAAATATCAGTGATTTATGTCAGAAATCATCACATACGTAGATTCTTCGCGGGCGCCATCTTGAGCATGCGCTGTTTGAATAAGTTTAACATAAAACAACACGGGCGGGAAGAGAAAGTTAACATTTCTCTGTATATTACATATTCTAACCCCTCTAATTACTGTTAAATAAATACATTTAAAATATATATATAAATGTTTCCACAAAATCGTGTGTTAGCAATTTAGCGTTAGCAAAAATTAGCCGAGCAGCTAATAAGAAAACAGGTTATTTTTTTGGTCTTACCTTGTCAATTAATGCTCGTAGATATTGTAGGTGGTGGTTATTGTAATTCAAGTTTTAATTACAATAACCGACTTTTAGAATTTTGAATTTCGCTCCACAGAATGTATATTTTTCTGATTCTCGTTGCTCTGCTAGCGCAATTAGCGCCGACATCCGCGATACATCCGGTCTCGACCCTTCAGAATAAAACACGCATAAAGACAAACGTCATAAAACCTCAACGTGGCCACGTTTTTGTTGGCTAATGTTTTACAGATAACACATTCATCGACACAGCAGGTAATTTTTGCGGTAGCCAAATTCACGTATCACACTGGTCTTTATAGTTTACATTTTTTGTATCAAGCTAACGTTGATAATGTAAACTTCCGGCTAGGATTCAACTACCAAAATAAAAGCACAGGTTACTAAATTATATATCATAGTTTTTAGTTTTTTGTAAATAAAAATAAATACAAACAGATATTAAGAGCAAGCCTTTCCTCATTATATTACAGTAATGTAATATAAGTTTTTTAAGACGATACCAGCTGTCAATCACACTGGTGTCCCCTCATGTGCTGTGATTGATCAACAAATAATCTGCAGACCCGAATAATTTAATAAACAAGAGCCTTTATTACAAAACTACAACATTAAACCACAATTTTTTCCTAATTATTCATATTATTACGATGCATGGACTGGATTTTTATCCCCTTTGTCGTCGGTCACTCTGTGTCCATGACCTGAACAGACTGTTCCACCACGTCCAGACAGAGCGGGGTCACGGTTTTGGTCAGAACGGCTGTGGTGCCGGGTTTGTACCGGTACTGGCCCTCCCTGAAAAACAAAAGAATACAATTGAGCAGACATTTTATGTCATAAAGAAGAGTTTTAAGGTCTTATAGCATCAGGTCTCACTGTCCACTTCTCAGGTGTGTGTGGATGTGTACGGAAGCTCACCGTTTCCCCTTGACCCCGGGCGTGTCGTAGCTTCGCAGATGCTCCACTCCGGCCGCGGTGATGACACACAAGTCCACGTTGCTGCCGGAGCCCAGGTCGCAGAAAATCCCTGCGGTGATGGCGTCTCGTACGAGCTTCTTCGCCTCCTCGAGCTGAAAGAGAGAGAGCGAGAGAGACTTCTTTCTTCTCTGTAGGTCTCTGTATGTCAGCTCAGACACTCACGTGGTGGATAAAGCAGTAGAAATTATGATTTTAATGGATGTTTTGAAAGCAGAGAGTCAGACTCACCTCCAGGTTTGCTTTGAATCTGTCCTCCAACACAGAGATAGCAGCAGCAGCTCCAGAACCTGGAACCAGAGACAATAAAAACACCAACAGAGTCATTATTTTTTTTTTACAGCTTGATCCTGAATCAGTGAAGAGTGAAGTGATCGCACAGACTCGTACCTAAGGCGAGGAAAGGCAGCTTGTCATAGGAGCCGTGTGGGAAAACGCTGTACAGCTGAGGTCCGGTCACGTCGATGCCTCCGACGATCAGAGACGCTCCGATGTTGCCCTGGTACCTGAGGAACCACGCAAACACTTCTGTTTGTCTGTTTGTTTGTTTGTTAGCGTCACAGATTAAACATTAAAAAAAAAAACTAACCTGAACAGCATCTGCTTCAGCTGTCGGATCACCATGGCGATGAGGGGCGGCCGCCCGGTGTTGAGCATGTGCAGTTCCACGTTGGACGACATGATCTGCGTGGTGACGTCGGCGTCCGCCGCCACGCCGGCGCCGCAGCAGCTACAGAACGAGACAACGGCAGAACTTCATCAACAAGGCTGAACACACTTTATTTATTATATATATATATATAACATATAAACATTATTATGTCACTATGAGCCTCTTCTTTTTATAGGTTAGTCGTGAATGTAACCTCATACAGGACCCTGACAAACAGGGTTAGTTAACCCTAACCCTGTTTGACAACAGCAAGATAATAATAATAATAATAATTACAGTCACCTTATCTCTCGCTTTATCTCATCTATATAATCTAATTCCATTATATCAGTGTGTGAAGAACGAGTGAGGAAGAGGAGGAGGATGATGATGATGAGGGAGTAAATTATCTTATTGGGAATAAATCTGCCACTTGTCAAAATATTAACAGTGTTATTTCAAGTGCTCAATATTTTCCTACCTCTTTAGGTGGTGCTTGGTATAAAATGTTTGACAACCACTGATGTAGAGAAATAAAAGAGTGTTGACATCCTTTCTGGTATGTGAAGGCCACCGTAGATCCCTAATAAGCGGAGCCGTTTCTTGCTATATGCAGCTGCGTAGGGCCCCACAGCCACCAGGGGGCCCCCAAACTGCAAGCTCAGACTCATATTTTATAAAATTTTTGAGAATTAAAAGTACCTGTCTTTATTTGCATGTATTGGATGCATTCATTATGCATATATTTGCAAAGCATGTAAGTGTTTGTCGGGTAATCGGAAAAAGTTAGGAATATCTACCTCGAGTTTGAAAAAAATAGGGGCCCCCAAATAGTATCTCGCATGGGGCCCTCAAACAGCTAGAAACGGCCCTGCTTATAAGCTTGGCTAAAATGTGTTAAGCCACTGTTTTTGCGAGGACACCCCGAGTGCGGACGGTGTCTCTCGTCTTCTACTCACTAGATCCTCGGGGCGATGTAGTGAATCTTCAGGCAGTTCTTGTCGACCACCACCATGTCGTCTGTGGCCCTGGTGTCTGCTCCCAGGATGACTCCATCCTGAGGGAAGAGGAGCACAGAGATGAGTCAAAGCAACCCTCACATGTCGTCCATCGTGTCCTCCACAGCAGAGAGACTCGCCTTGAAAACAATCCCAGCGATGGTGGTGCCTGTTTTTCTGGCGTTGGGAGCTTTGAAGCCGAGTTCTGACAGGCCGGACTCCAGCACAGTGTTCCTGGGGGGGGGGGAAATATGACTGAGCATCAGATCTAAGACTAAAATAACACTCTCCAGAGAACCTTCTCACTCTGAAGGTCAACAGTAAATGTTTAAAAAAACAAAAAAGACCTTGTGAGAGTCACACGACTTCATCCGCAGACAGTGTTTTTCTCACCTGCGGCTGTTCTCGAAGCAGAAGCCTCCAGCCTGTGGATCACTGGGCTTTAAACTGTGCAGCATCTTTGGACGAAGGAGGACACAGGAGACGAGGACAGGGCTGAATCTGAAATATATATAAGTCTGTGTGTGTGTGTGTGTGTGTGTGTGTGTGTCAGCAGTTTCCACAAGTTTTTACTTTTACTTTCACTTTTTCAGCTCAAGCCTTCCTGCTCTACACTGTAAAAAATAACAAAAAAGGATGAACTCGACAGCTTTCCTCAGACTGAGTTTAAAGAAGCAATCGTTTCCCCCATTTCACTACATTCCTTTGTTTACGTTGTAGAGCTGCAACGATTATTCGATTATTAATAATTTACTAAATGAAGCATCAACTATTTTGATAATCAATTAATTTGTTTTTAGGGTTTTCTTGGTTGTTATAGCAAGTTTTCTGGATTTTCAGCTTCTTAAATGTGAATATTTTCTGGTTTCTTTGCTCCAAATAACAAATGAAAGAAGACGACGTCTGAGAACATCATACTTTCCAGGTTTGGTAAACAATGGGCAACAATTTTTCCACATTTTCTGACATTTTAGAAAAAGAAAATGATCAACAGATTAATCAGTTTTGAAAACAATCATTAGTTGCTCTGTTTTGTCAGTATATCTGTTACAAGAGTCAGTGACTGAATTATCACATTAAATGTCATTTCTTAGAGTGTGCTGGACAAACTAGTTCCTGGATCAGATGACACGAGTCAAAATAAAAGCCTTAACAAAACAAGACGAAGAGTTAGTTGTTTTTTTTAAGTCATATTTTATGTTGATTATGAGGATTGACTTACAGAATAAATACAAACTGCTCCAACAATGTGATGTTTTTGTGTGTTGAGGTCGTTTAAATGGCTTTGTCAGGTGATATTATCTATTGTTATTCCCATGATTGTAGTTTCAATGTAAGTGTCAAAACATTCCGATTTTCTGTGTATGTCCTTGAACGCAGCACCGGCACACGGACCAATCACAAGGCGTTGCCGTAAAGTGTGACTGTGTGCGTCAGAGCGGTTTCTCTGCCGTGTTCGTTCACCGTGACAGATTCTGAGTGACTTTTAATGAGAGGAGAATAACGGTACGTGACGTCGTCACTGTTTGTTTATCAGTTATATTATACGTTTTTATTACTTTATTTACAAGCACGTATAATTCATTCTTGACAATAGTTCCTCCTGACTAGCTAACTTGTTAGCCTGTTAGCAATGACGCCAGAGAAGAGAGTTACGACAGCGACTCGTCACATTCATTGTTTTCCTCAAGAATAAAAGTTATTTTAAAGATATTTACAAGGTTAAATTATTATTAGAATTAGTGTGAAAAAGTGCTTGTTTATTATAATGAATGAATAAAATAATGAGATATACGTGTGACCTTCAGATATAAGTATAAAGTAGATTGATACAATAATACGAGTAAAAAGCTTCTAAAATGCTCACTTAATATAACAAAGAAATCGTTGAACTGAAAACATTTTCTGACATTGTAATGAACTGTATTTATGGGATGTTATGACTAACTTGTCTACTATAAGATTATATCATACACAGATTGTGTCTGAGACCACATTAAGACTACTATTATTAATAATTACTAAGTTAATCACTGATTAAAACAAATTCTCTGATATTTCAGCTTCTTAAATATGAATATTTTCGTGGTTCTTAGCTCCACATTAATGAGAAATCATTAAAACAAGATAATTTTCAAGATCAATGTGTGTGTGAAAACTACATTAAAAGGTACAGTAGGTACGCTTGTAATCGTATGTCATTGTAATTCAGTGATAATGTCGGAGCCCACTCTCCTGGTTCTGTACGGGAGTCAGACTGGCACGGCTCAGGACACGGCCCAGAGGATTGGACGACAGGCCAAGAGGAAGTGGCTGCAGGTTCAAGTGCTGCCTCTGGATAACTACAATGTGGTGAGTGAAGTTATAGAATAGTTACCGAGAAGGTGAACGCTCCAGCAAGGAGATGGAGATGATGACGCTGTGTCCTTCATGTGTGCGTCTCCTCTTGTTGGACAGGCGAACCTGATCTCAGAGTCTCTGGTGGTTTTTGTCTGTGCCACCACTGGTCAGGGAGACGCGCCGGACAACATGAAGGTGAAAACACAAACAAGTGTACACTAGTAAAAACATTTATTTACAATTTACAAGGTGGTAGTCTTTGTCTCCTATAAATTTACCTGTTAAATCCTGTTTTTCTTTCTGTACATGACTCAAGAACTTCTGGAAGTTCCTCTTCAGGAAATCCTTACCTGCTGGTTCTCTGAGTCGTCTGGACTGTGCCGTCCTGGGCCTCGGGGACTCTTCGTATCCAAAGTCAGTCTTTTTCACCTTTACATAGAACTAGCAGGCACACACTCGATGTAAATAAGGCTTGTAGGAATAATAGAATTAGCCACTTAACAAAAGGCTTAAGAACAATGTTTACTGCTGTATCTCGCCGTTAGACAGCCTTTTCCACTCTCCTGAACCAAAGCCCATTGAGAAAACCTGCAATTTTTTTTTACAAAGTTGAGATTAAGCAACAAATCACATTTATTGTTAGTTAAGTGGCTAAAATATGTTTTTACGTGTCCCCATGCGCCCTTTAGGTACCTCATACAACCACACACAAAACCATGAACTATCCCTTCAATAATCAGAATCAACTGTTTGGTTTAAAGGTTCAACTTTGTGGCTAAGAAGCTCCATAAGCGGCTGCAGCAGCTGGGAGCCAGCCCACTGCTGCCTGCTGGACTGGCAGACGACCAACACGACCTGGGGTAAGAGGCCGTGTTAGTCCCTGAACGTGAAGTTTTCTTTTCTTCCTCTGTATGTCGTACCTTCACGGTCATGTGTGTTTGAAACAGGGCAGACGCCGTGATCGACCCGTGGCTCACGTCACTGTGGGAGAAGGTGTTTGCCTTGTACCCGTCTTTGGCTGCCATGACTCCGCTGAGGGAGGATGAACCGTGAGTGTCCACAGAAGTTAACCTGTTCTTATTCTGTGTTTTTTTAATTTATTGATTTAGATTTTATGTTCCAGACTTCCTCCGACGTACACGTTCCACTTCCTGGATGATGTGACAGCAGACGGCGACAGGTGCAGGATTTCCACCGAACAAAGTGTTCCCTCTCAGTCTCGTCCCTTTCCTGCCAAGCTGGTGTCCAACAGGAGAGTGACAGACGCGTCACACTTCCAGGACGTCAGACACATCGAGTTCGACATCAGCGGATCCAGAATCCAGTAAGTGAACATCGAAGTTAAAGAGATGGTTTTTAAGTGTAGTTGTAGGATTATCTGTGATGATGCTGTTGTGCAGGTTCAGCGCCGGTGACGTTGTGATGATGCATCCGTGCAACGCAGCTGAAGACGTCCAACAATTCTGCCAACTGCTCAGATTAAATCCTGAGGCGACGTTTGCACTCAGAGCAACAGACAACGCTGCACGTAGGTGTATTTGTTACCTCTTTTTATGACGTTTTCTGGCATCCGAATATTTGTCCAAACTTGATTCTTGGAACTCGTCTCCTCAGTTCCTGCCAGGCTTCCTCGGCCCTGCACCGTGCGCCACCTGGTGGAGACCTACTTGGACATCGCCGCCGTCCCTCGCCGCTCCTTCTTCGAGCTGCTGTCGACCTTCGCCACCAACGAGCTGGAGCGGGATAAGCTGAAGGAGTTCAGCTCAGCCGAGGGTCAGACTGACCTGCACAGCTACTGCAACCAGCCGCGACGCACCGCACTGGAGGTGACAGCAGAGGACGCTGCAGAACACATTTTAAATCTTAAAAAAAATTGTCTTTTAATGTACTCACAGAGACTGTGACGCTCGTGTCGCGGCAGGTTTTGACAGATTTCCCTCACACGACGGCAGAAATCAAAGCGGATTATCTGCTGGACCTTTTCCCCGAGATCCAGCCCCGCTCTTTCTCCATCGCCTCGTCTCTCAAGGTACGTAAATCATCCTGTGGGTGTTCAAACACCTTTTTCCAAGGTCAAATTCAAGCACTTTTCAAGAGAAGCAGAACTTTCCTTGTCCAAACCCTTTCACCCTCCTGGAAAAACATTTTTTAGTCTAGTTTGTACTAAACTCCATTTCCTGTGTCTCCACACAGGCTCACCCCAACAGGCTTCAGATCCTGGTCGCCATCGTTCGCTACAAAACCAAGTTGTACAAACCGAGACTAGGTCTCTGCTCCACGTGGTTGGCCTCTCTGGACCCTGCACAAGGTTTTCCACCTCTTCCTGACATCATTCTCATGATATAACCCATGATAAAGAAGAAGAATACTTGATTCTCTTTACTCACCCACTCAATCGTCTGCCGATGCCGTTACAGGAGAGGTGTGTGTGCCTCTGTGGGTGAAGAAGGGGAGTCTGAGGTTCCCCGCAGACACGGACACGCCGGCGATCATGGTCGGACCAGGGACTGGCGTGGCGCCGTTCAGGTCGGCGTTGCAGGAGAGGAGAGCGGAGGGAAAAACAGGTGAGGTCTTTGACCATCAGCTGATGATGTCATGTGATAGCTTTCTTAGACTCCTCCTCTAACTTTTTTTTTTTTTACCCACTCTTCAGAGAACGTCCTGTTCTTCGGCTGCCGATCTGAGTCCAAAGATTTTTACTTCAAGTCAGAGTGGGGGACGATGATGGAGGCGGGACATCTGAAGCTCTTCACTGCCTTCTCACGAGATCAGGTCTCACACACACGCACTTAATATTCTTCTGAGGACACTGCATTTGGACAGGATTATCTCTAACCTTAATCCAAAATATAAACAGTTCCTCATAAATGAGGTTCTTCCTCATTAGGATATGGTTTTTCTTCTGACAAGGTCAATGTTTACACATAAAAACACACATTTTCAAGAAGGAAACATGGTCACAATCTCACCTCCTGTGTGAGTGACATGAGCGTTTGTGTTCTCAGGAGGATAAAGTCTACGTGCAGCACCGTGTGACAGAGAACGCCGAGCTCCTGTGGGACTTGATCGCGAATAAACATTCCTGTTTTTACATTGCTGGGTGAGTGAGTCTCAGGTCACACAACACAACACAACACAACACAACACACAAGTGTTTATTTTACTCTTAGACCATCTTTTCCCCATAGGAAACTTGAGTTTGTTTCACTTTTTTTCTCTATGGACTTTGGTGCAGGAGAGTGACGATTGGTTTACAAACATCAACTTGCAAATAACTAATACATAATCAATATCCACCATATTTAAGTGTTTGTTTGCTTGTGTGTCTCACCTCTGCTAATTCTACGCAGAAACGCTAAAGACATGCCGGCCAGCGTGTGCGACGCTCTAAAAGGCGTGTTCCAGCAGCAGGGACGCATGTCCGCCGAGGACGCCGAGCAGATGTTGGCAGCCATGGAGAAATCGGGACGACTGCAGAGCGAGACCTGGTCGTGATCACGCGACCGAGACTCTTCACGTTACAAAGAAAGAAGCAGAATAAAGGATCAGCAAATAAATGATATGGTTGTTTTTTAAATTATTATTTAATTGTATATTTCAAATGCATTTGTGGCAAAGTGTGATTTTGACCTTAAAAACAATATAAATATGATAACGCAGAAGACATTCCACTGCCTTGACACAGGACAAATGTTTATATTAAAAAGGACGTATGTTACATGCAGTTCATGTTGTTGCTTTTCCTGATTCCACACTCTGCCATGTAAAAACTGAAATGTTGTAAATGATTTAAATACGATGATGCATCCAAGTCTGAAGAAGCTGTAAACACTGAATTTTGACACACGTGTGAAATGAACCAATGTCAATAAACTGGCTCTAAACATGAGAAGTCACTTCCTGAATGGCTTTTTGTTAAATAATCAAGTTTTTGGGTGGAATAACCATTATCTATTAAAGGGATAGGTCAGCATTTTTAAAGTGTGGTTGTATGAGATACATAAACAGTGTTTAGACTGAGTTTTTCATCAGGAAACAGCAGGATGTAATCTGCTCACTCTCCTACACCAAAGTCCACTGAGAAAATCGGCATTTTAAGCTCACTGGGAGTTGAGCTGCTTGTCTACTGCTGCCTCATTTGGTGAGGTTGTGTCACTGATAAAGATAAATCAAAACAAATGATTTTAAGCAGCGTTGGATCAACATCTCCCGTGTGTCATGATTTAAAATCACTGATTTTTTTCTATGTGTTTTGGTGTGGGAGAATCAGTGTCAGTACCTCATGCTACCACACTTTAAATAAACTCAAACCGTCCCTTTAAAATCTGCAGCTCAACTGTTGTCGAGTATGACCTCTGACCTGAGAGACACAAATTTGTCCATCTTGACACGGACAGAAGTCACGTGACTGGCGATAACGCACACATTTCAGGAACACGTCATTCCAGAAACATCGAAGAAAGAAACCCGCCACTTCCTGTCACATGTGGGAGGAGCTTTCCTCTATCTGAGCGCCAGTGTGTGAACCTGGAAAATCTCTTTAGGGAAGTTCTTTTGTTGCTCCTCGTGGACGATGCGTAGGCCGGCCTTGGCGACCAGACTGTGAACGATGGGCAGGTCGCGGCACACGCTGCTGTCCACCTCGTCGGGGACCACGCCCTCGTACGACACGTTGTCCTTGATGATGACGAGGCCGTTTGGCCGCAGCGCCTTCTGGCAGCGCCGCAGGAACTCCACCAGGTGTTCGTCTGTCAGATGACCTGAGGGCAGAAGGAAGGAAGGAAAGAAACGTCACCAATTCCGGTTGAATGTCAACGACTGGACCTGGATCTGGCCGTGCCTCGGACTCACCAATGACCCACTGGATCCAGATGACGTCGTAGCGCCCGCTCTCTGGGACAAAGTCCTGCAGGCCGGCGCAGAAGTAGTGCCCCACCCTCTTTCCGTCATCTCCCAGGTATGTCTTGGCTTTGTCCAGGAACTCCTGCGTCACGTCCACCAGGTCCACGGTCTTGAAGAGCGGCAGCAGCAGGCGTTTGGTGATCCTGCCGATGCCGGCGCCGCAGTCCAGAGCACAACCCGCACTGGTCTTCCCATCGCCTTCCTTCAGAGATTAATAATGTAGTTTTTGTTTTCCGTTTTTATGATTTTCAGTGCAGTTTTTGTGTTTGAACACCAGGTGGAGCTTTAGCACAGGAAAGCAATGAAATGTAGTGATAATTGAGGATGTAATTGAATGTTCTTACTCCGAGGAACTTGTGCAGAAACGCTTTGGATCCGTTGAGGTCGATGGTGGAGATGGTGCCGTAGCCTCCCAGCATCCCGTCCACCGTGGGGGGAACCTCCTTCCAGTAACCCTCAGCGTTGGAGTAGAAACTCGTCTCATTCTGTGCGATGTCACCCATCCTGTCAAGAGTCTACAGGAAATGAGACACTGAGATTTTACAAAATAAGTCTCTTTTTATTCCTGTTAGTCCCCAAACAAAACGGTGATTTTGATTATTTTCTTTCAGTTTTTCCTAATAAACATATCAACTTGTTGTCTTTTTAATAGTTTGTATTGGGTTAAATATCACATTTTTCTGACATATATTGAACCTATGGTTTGTTTTGTGATATAATGTGTTAATTACCACATGAGATACTATCAAAATGTACACGTGGGATTTTAAAGAGCTGAATAGTTTCTAATATTGTGGATGATAGTTCTTTATTAAATTGGCATATTAGAAAATTTAACTGCAGCCTTTTGATTTGTAATAATAGCGTTTCAAACTGAGATTATATATTGAAAAACAACAATCTATATATATATATACACACACACACACACACGTGTGTTTGTGTGTAATTATATATCGATATATAGAGATATATAAACAAACTTCACAGTAACAGTGTCTTTATCCGATACCCAGAATGCAACACACACACTTAGGAGGTATAGCTATGTGGCTTCAGTTGGAAACAGTTCAGCTGTCAGTGACCATTTTAGGACACACACACACACACACACACACACACACACACACACACACACACACTTCCATGTATTTATAAATATAATCACACACGTAGCTCAGGTATTTATTTTGTCATCATTCAGCTGCCAGGCTTTATAAAACGACCGTTAACCGTATAATTACTCGTAAATGTCACCAGCATAAATTTAATTAAAAGTTAATAAGTTAACTCCAGTTTAATTAATATTAAATATCATCCTTTAATACTAGACACTGCTAAAGTTGAGCAGCAGCTACTACTAATAACACGCATTTATTCCGACGTGTTTTGTTGTTTCCTGTGACGCTTTTTTGTCAGACGTTAAATTAACTTGATGCTAACTAACGAGGCCCCTGCGCGTGCAGCTACAGCAGGACTAGCAGCTAGCTACTTAGCTGCGGAGAGCTCCGTTTTTCCGGTGAACCAACAACTTTATTTGACTCTATTTTTTTTTATTTTAAAAACAAACTTGATTCCGAGTGAACTTTTTACACACTGACCTGGTATCGTGTCACCACCGCTGCCGCCGCCTCCTCCTCCTCCTCATCAGCCCCGTGTCTCCGGTGTCCGCCGCCGGTCGCTGCGTCACTTTCCAATTTGAGACACGGACGACGTCATATCCTTATTTGGTTCAGAGGAGAAGCGGCGGCGGCGACAACAGCTCCCCCTGCTGGTGAGTCACAGCCACTCACCTCTGCCAGGAAACACACAGAACAACATCATTTAATCCTGAAAACAAAACCAAATACACTTAAACTTCACGAGTATACATACATATATGTTTTTATAGAACTATTAGAATTAATTATTATACTTATTATCATTTCAACTATTTGATTAAGTTAAGGAGAATACAAACACAAGATCATTGTTACTATACTTTAACTACTACTACTTAGAATATTAACAATATAATACTATCATTTTTCTATTTTTTAATTTATCCTTTATTTATCCAGGTTAGTCTCATTGAGATTAAAATCTGTTTTACAAGAGAGATCTGGCCAGGATGGGCATAATATATATAGTATATAGTATAGTAATAATAATAATAATAATATATTTAAAATAAAATAAATAAAGATACAAAGTGCTTTACCAGATTAAAATGTTATCGTTCAAATCAAATCCAACATAAAAAATTGAGTAATAAAAAAACTGCTTAATAATAGCTGCTTAATAAAACAGATTGATATGATAAAGAGGTAACACATAACTATATAAATGATGGAAATACATTTATTTTAGGAATATCTAGTGTTATATAAATAATTTCATTTAAAAAAAGAACATTTATAATCATTTTCCAGACATTCTTTTATTGAAGCCTCATGGATAAAAAAATTAATAAAGAATTTATCTCATTATATGTGTGTTTGCATCAAAGTCTTGAGCTGCAGTTCAACAGAGTAACCACAGGAGGGCAGTGCGGTATAAGAGCACCCACCTCCATCCTGTTCTACTTCTGAGAAAAGACTGAACACATTATAAACCGATGATTAATTTATTTATTTTTGGTTAATTATTCATTTTAAAAAAGACACCTTCCAATGGTGATTGGAGGGAGCAGAGTACAACAAACACACACATTATTAATATATTAGCATGTTTTCCCTGTTTTACAAAATAAATAAAACGCACATGAAGTGATTAAAAATAATCAGTCGTCATCAGCACGAGGACTCTTTGAGGGACAAATCAGACAAATAAACAATTGTCAGGAAAAATAAGGGAAATAACTACAACAACATAACCTCACTGTGAATTAAAGTGCAATGCAGATAAATATATTTAAAAGCATATAATAAATAAGTGATGTCAAACTACAGGCAAAAACAAACTTGCGTGTGTGTATTATTAAACTTGTTATAATGATTATTTCAGCAGGCTCTTACACACTGAATGACCCAGTGGTGAACGTGACGGCCGAATGAACGTCGTTACCTCCAGTCACCAGTGGGGGGAGCTGTAGTGCTGAACAAACTGGCAACTCAGCATCATCAGTTCCTCTGGAGGACTTCTTTATTCTGCACGTAGGAAGGAGACAATATATAAGCATACGTGTATATATAGTCTTTGTGCGTTTGTGAAACTGCTCACTTTCCCACACCAAACTCCATAGAAAAATGCTATGTTTTTAGCTAACTGGGGTCACAGGGGCCGCTGGTCTACTGCTGCCTCGTGTGGCCGTTTTGTGTCACTGAGGTAAATCTGAAATGAAGTGGCAAAAATAGCACATTTGAACTTTCTGGTGCAGCAGAGGTTTATCAACTGTGTGCTGTGGTGTAAAAACAACACATTTTCTGTATGGGCTTTGGTGTGGGAGAGTGAGCGGTTCACAAAACAACACACACTTCAGTTCAACAACTGTGTAACTGCAATACACATAGTCTTAAGATATTGTAGACTTAAGCTAACATAGATGCTATTAGCTGAGCCTCTGTTTTTCTTCGTGTCCCCACTGAAAGAGCCTTGTCATCCCCTTAATGTTGGCGTTAGCGCTAGGTTGCTTACTAGCATGCTAAACTAGACAGTATCATGGAGTACACTTCGTTGTTTCACATGAGGGACAATCACTTGTAACAGCAGCAAAATACAAGTATAAAAAAGGCAATAATATTAAGATAAGAATTATATAAATGTATAAAGATTAATTAAAAACATGACTAGCTACCTAGCTACTTCGCTACCCAGCTACATAGATAGATAGATAGATAGATAGATAGATAGATAGATAGATAGATAGATAGATAGATAGATAGATAGATAGATAGATAGATAGATAGATAGATAGATAGATAGATAGATAGATACTTTAATTTGTGCCAGAAATTCAAGCATCCAGGTCTTCAACAGAACATGATGTCACGTTTGTGACTTGTGTTTCCATTGAGAGGAAAATAAGCGATAAATCATTGTGAGGACAGCTGGTATTTCCACATTTAGCCAAAACTGTCGCAAACCTCAAGGCTTCAGAAGGAGAGTTTATTATAAAACTGAAATACAATTTAAATTTTTATATATATACTGTATATGATCTACAGTGTGTGCTTGTAATTGTGAAATTATGACCTCAGAGTTCAACTGGAATGCACTTTCATGTCCGTGGTGGGAAATTTCTGAGATGCAACTGAAAACAATTCAAAAGACACACTCTCACACACACACACACAAACACACAGTGTGTAAGTTTCATGCTTTTTTTTTTTTAATGGGCCGGGACGTACTGACCCGTGATTGGTCAGAAGGGGTATGTAGGTGGGCAGGGCCTCTTGGGGACAGACACTGTCGCCACCTAGTGTATTGGAGATGAACATGCTTCATTCAGCTAGTTTTTTTTTAATTTTGTGGAAACAAACATGGCCGCCATGACAGTTCACAAGCACCTGGACTTTAATAGATACTCCCCGCCCCTTTCATGCTTTCGAGATGTTATGATTGACAGCTGCTACTGACCCGTGATTGGTCAGAAGGGGTATGTGGGTGGGCAGGGGGCCTCTTGAGGACAGACACTGTCGCCACCTAGTGTATTGGAGTTGAACACGCTTCACTCAGCTAGTTTTTATTTTTATTTTGTAGAAACAAACGTGGCCGCCATGACAGTTCCCACAAACACCTGGAACTGCCCCCTAGTGGCTGGATGTACTTGATGAACTGATACGCCCCGCCCCCCTTTTCTATGACAGCAGATAGTTTCTGTTCTTTTAACGGGCATCTTTAATGAGACGTTTTTTGATTGACAGCTGATTAGTCAGGAGGGGGCGGCGGTGGGCGGGGCCTTGGAGATGGACAGACAGAGAGACAGAGACAAACAGAGACAGACATATTAAAACTTGTCTTTATTGGGAAACCGTCCACCACTGAGCTCAGCAGTGAAATTAGATATTGATCCGTCCCTCTCTCTGCCTCCTGTCTCCTCCCCCTCCCTCCTCGTCTCCTCTCTCCTCGTCTCCTCCCCCCTCTGCTGTTCGTCTCTCTTTAAATCAAGTCTTCGTCTCCTCCTCTTCCTCTCTGTCATTTATCCATCACTGCTTTACATCCTCTCTCTCTCTCTCTGGACACGAGGACAAACGTCAACATTGACCGACTGGTGACATTAGAGATTATTATTATGTTTATATCTAAAACACACATATATGATGCAAGTTTAATCAAACGCACGTCTTTTACGTGTATCATGGAAACAACACACACATAACAAACACGTTTTAAATTATAATTTTAAAAGAAAAAGAAAATTCTCATACTCTCTTTTCCCTCCCTCCCTCCCTCCCTCCGGCTCACCTTCACTCATCACCTCAGCTATTTTCCCTCCTCTGTTGCCAGGCAACGGACAGGAACAGCATCACATGGAGATGTCAACACCACAGGAAGAGCTTTGCAGGGAGACACATCGAGTGGAAGTTCCATGAAGGAGGCAGCGTCTCTCTTTTCTGTCTCTGTTGTTGTTGTTTGTTGTTTTTGTTGTTTGAAGGACAAATTAAAAAGATTCTAGCTTAGCTTAGCATTAGCCACAGACCATCTGTAATGTTTGCAATGATGTCAGAAGGAAACCAAATAGTGTGTTAGTCCGACTGAAACTGGACTAGAAATGGGACTGAATCAAAGTTCTCATAGTCAGACTAACAGACACACATAAATAATAGAAGAAGACGACTTCAGGAGGTTCTTAAGGAAATAGATTCTAGGAAAACATAGAATGCTAACAACTAGCTCATGTAATCAGTGAAACAGGAAAGTAACAAGCTATAAATAGGGGGCACATCGCCACCTAGTGTAGTGGAGGTGAACACACTTTTTCAAATCTATTGTAGTATAGTCTACACTACTATAGGGTGGCAACTAATTATTATTCACTAACTAATTCATAATTTTCTCGATTATTCCAGTACTTTTTTGGTCTGAATCATGTCAGAAAATGTCGAAAATGTTGATCTGTGTTTCCCAAACCTGAAAAAAAATCATGATTCAGTTTTAATGATTTCTCTGTTACATTGAGTAAAGAAACTATAGCAAATATTCACATTTAAGAAGACAAAAAAATCAGAGAAACTTTTAATAAGTTTTAATTATTGAACAAAAAAAACCAACACTCAAAGCGATTAATCGATTATCAAAAATATTTAGTATCTGAATAGTAATTAAATAATAATCGACAAATTGAATAATCGTTGCAGCCCAACATGACTATATATGAAATAAAAGTCATATTCTGGTTTCCTCCTGAAGCCAACCAGGAAATAAGAATACACTGAACAGCCACTAGGGGGCAACTTTACTGAACTTCACTGAGATTTAATTTTTTTTTTTTTTTTAAAGTTTATGAAATCAATCACGAGTTTCAACAGAACATGATGTTCATTTACAAGTATTTTTAAAAAGTCTGTTTTTGGTCGAACAGAAAGTTTTATTTTCCTAACGTCATGTCCTGATCCTCTTAAGTTGTTCAGCGGGGGATATTTGTGATAATCAGAAGCAGTGTGCTTCACACACACACACACACACACACACACACACACACACACACACACACACACACACACACACACACACACACACACACACACACACACACACACACACACACACAGAGAGGTATTCTCCTTAAGACACTGCAATAGAACAGACTAAACAAAGCCTTATCCCAAACCTTAACCATAACCACAAAACTTAGTCCTAAACCAGTTCCTAAGAAAAGAGGTCCTTAAGAGGTAACACATACAGGAAACACACACACACACACACATCACACTTGTTTTTATATCTTAGTGAGGACACATAATCAACATAAGACATTTCCTAGCCTCTTACCTTAACTTTAACCATCCTAACTAAGTGCTTAACCCTAACCCTTAACTTAAACCTAACCCTTAAACCAGACAAAATGTCCACACAAAGATAGGTTTGTGGGGTTTTTGGACCTCACAATGTTGTCAATACAAGCACACTACACACACACACACACACGGGTTTGTGCAGCTATTCTTCTCAGGACTTCTCGTCATTCAAAAGAAGGTTCTGCCTCATTAGGACCAGGTTTTGGTCTCCATGAGGACCACTGGTCCTGACAGGGTCAATGTTTTTTTTTTATTCACAGAAGGTCCTAAAGAGGTAACACATACAGGAACGAATACACACACACACACACACACACACACACACACACACACACACACACACACACACACACACACACACACACACACACACAAACCCGTCAAACTGCTGTGATTCAACTGCCTTCCCCATTCCAGAGCTATCACCTCACAGAGCAGTTTCACACAGACAGAAAGAGGGTAGGGTGTGTGTGTGTGTGTGTGTGTGTGTGTGTGTGTGTGTGTGTGTGTGTGTGTGTGTGTGTGTGTGTGTGTGTGTGTGCTGCAGGGAGGGAGGGAGGGAACATTCCAGAGATAGTAGACAAAAACAGAAACAGAGAGAGACACACATCACTGTAATGATACTCTGCATACTGAATATTCCCCCAGAGGCTTTTTCCATTACACCAGAACAGAGGAGCTGTTCGCCACATCCAACACACATTTGCCTCTCTCTCTCTCTCCTTCTCTCTCTCTCTTCTTCAGACACATTGTGCAAATGTAACCTTTTGCAAGCCCCAGCCTCCTCCTCCCTCCTCCCTCCTCCCTCCTCCATCCCCTCCCTCCCCTCAGCACCACCCACCCCCGCTCCCCCATCCCCAGGAAGTTGGTTAGCCACTTTACTGCCAAGAAATATGAAAAACTGGCAGGCTGCCCGTTTCATCTGCAAACACACAGCGAAAAGAAAAAAAAAGAAAAAGAGAGGATGGAAGCAGCGGGAGATGGAGGGAGGAGGGAGGAGGAGGAGGGGGAGGGGTGGAGGTGACACAGAGGAGAAAGCTGCTGCTGCTGCTTATGCTGCTGCTGATGCTGCTGCTGCTGCTGCTGCTGCTGCCATGAGGAAGAAAGAAAGAAAGCACATTAAAAGCAGAGCAGAGAGAAAGAAGCTGCAGAGATAAGAATGTTCAGTCAGTGTGTGTGTATGTGTGTGTGTGTGTGTGTGTGTGTGTGTGTGTGTGTGTGTGTGTGTGTGTGTGTGTGTGTGTGTGTGTGTGTGTGTGTGTGTGTGTGTGTGTGTGTGTGTGTGTGCTGGAGGAGGACCACTGAACACTGCTACACAACACAAAACACACTGCTGCACAACACACACTGAAACACAACACAACACTGATACAAAACACACTGCTACATAACACACACTGATACACAACACAACACTGCTACACAACACACACTGATACACAACACAACACACACTGCTACACAACACAACACACATTGCTACACAACACAACGCACTGATACACAACACAACAGACTGATACACAACACAGCACACACTGCTACACAACACAACACGCACTGCTACACAACACACTCTGATACACAACTCACAGTGCTACACAACACATACTGCTACACAACACAATGCACACTGCTACACAACACAACACTCACTGTTAAACAATACAGGTCAGAGAATCTTCTGCATAGAAGGGTTTATGTAAATTAAGTGGGTGTGGTCTTTGTGGCCAGTGTGGAAGTGTCTGAAATGTGTATTCTCTTGAATGTCCATTAGAGGGCGAGTCCATGTATTTGTATGGAAAGCTTCTATTGTCCTGCTAACAGCTGCTAACAGCGGCTAACAGCTGCTAACAGCTACTAACAGCTGCCTTCCATTGTAAATACTTACGAAAACAAGTTCAGGAGAATATTTTTGGATTTTTAAAACAATCCCAAAGTGAAAAAAATATCTCAAAACACTTTTTCTTCTTGTGCTTAGAGTTTGTACTCAGTCTTACTTTTTACTTTTTACTTACAAAGTCAAAGTTTCCCCTTAGCGACAACTGAAGTTAAGTTACTAACTAATGTTAGCAGACGTTGTACATACAGTCAACCGCAGCGGTGTCCATCTTTATGTGCGGTTTAGTCAGTGGCATTACCGCCACCTGCAGGACTGGAGTGGAACACCTTGTTGAAGTCATTCAAGTTTTTCCATTTTGTTTTTAGTTTTTTAGGTTCTTTGAAGAGGAAAGAAAATTAGAGGCTCTCTAACTCTCAAAGTTTTCACGTCAGTAAATCGTGAAAAAATAAGCTTGAATCCAAAGTATTTTCAGAAGTTACCACACGGTCACTTTTTATGCCCCGCCCCTTCTTCCCTCTCATTTTCCCACCTAGCTTGCGCGCGGCCGCGAGCAACTGTGCTCTATTTGTGGACATCGGGACAATCTCTTTCATAACGCCTGTTTGTTTTTTGTTGTTGTTGTTTTATTATTATTAATCTTTTCATAAAGGGAAAAATCTTGCATCTACCCCTGCATCGAGTTTGAAAAGTGATCTCATTGCGCGAAGAGTAGAAAAAAAGGAAAAAAGAAGTGCGCGCGGAGTGTGAACGCACCATCACACATGTTACTGCTCATTACAGCAGCGTGAGAGGATGAGGCTCCAAACCTACTTTTCAGCAACGCCTTTGAAATAACAGCCTCCACAGCTGAACACACACACACACACACACACACACGCACGCACACACACACACACACACTCCTCTCTGCTGTATTGCTTCTATAATTCAAATTCTGTCATGCTTGTTCCAGACTGCTGGCTCCAGTCTCTCTCTCTCTGTTCTCTCTCTCTTTAGGAAAAAGAAGCGGGGGAGAGGGAGGAGGAGGAGGAGGAGGAGGAGGAGGAGGAGGAGGAGGAGGACAGGGGGGGGAGAAGAAGAAGAAGAAGAAGAAAAGCTCTTTGAGGGACAAAGCTAACAGCACCACACACAGACAAATATAGCGAGTGTGAAGAAGCTGCGGGAACGCTGAGCATCATTTGCTCGCTCGCCCGTCTCCAGCTCTGTTCACAGCCTTAAAAGGGAAAAAACCCGCCAATTTAGCCGCGCACTTGCGTACAGTTTGGAACGACGGCGTGTCAGTAAGTCACAGGGATGTTTTTCACGTCTCCAAAAAACACGCCAGTCTCTCTCAAACGAAAGCTCCTGAACCACAGACTGTGGTTTCAGTTAAAAGTGTAACCTTAGCCGCGTTTGAGCACGTCGTCGTCATGGTTACAATTACGTGACACATGACGAGGTTAGGTTAGCGTTTCGACCGAGGTGACACCGACCCTCTAAATCCCCGTAAAAAAAAGGGTCTTTTGTTTTTATGTCGTTTAAAAAAAAAAAAAAAGAAGTTTCATCCACACACACAAAAAAAAGCTGCAGTACATATGCCAGGCCTCTGTGTGGCACTGTTGCGCTGCCACACAAAAAAACCCCCCCAGAGAAGCAGATGTTGAGCATGCGCATAAAAGGCATGTGTGCGTTTCAAAACAAAGCTTTATTTGAATACGTAAACATAACAAAGTATATAATCACACAAACAGAGACAGAATAAAGAAAGTTAGCTCGACTAAGGACAGGAAATGAAAGTTATCGTTTAGCGGAAAAAAACAAACTCCAGACACAAGTAGAAGAAGAAGGTAAGTGACGGCAAATGCAAGATGACGTTCTATAATAGGCTAACGCGCGTTAACGCATGACATGACGACCGACCGGAAAAAGACGCATAACGTCATGTTAACGTGCCGCGACACCGTAGTCCAGGCACTGTTTACCAGTTAGCTCCGTTAGCTGCCTTAGCTCCTTTTAGCGCCTACAGACGAACTGGATCGGTCTGTTTATTAAACAAAAAAGAGCAGCGCTACAAGTAACCAGCGTACCTGTGTAACTGCGTATGTGTGCCTCTGTTTTTAAAGTTTAGCGTTACTTTACAGACGCGTTTTAACATGACGTCACGCGCGTCTTTTTCCAGTCAGTCGTCATGGAAACGCGTTGTGTGTAGCCCTAGTATAATTGGTTGTCTACGCAAAAACGAAATTGGTGTTGTGAGATTTTTAAAAAGTAGCGTTTTTTATGCTAATACGATAAAAGAACTGGCAGACTCATTTAGACTATTTTTTGTCTCTTAGTTTAATCCGAAGCGTTGACCTACCTTCAGACAAACTAGCAAACAACATGACTTCAGTTTTCAAGAAGCTGCTTCCCAGCCTGAGTCATACCGTACCAGTCCAGCTGGTGGCGCTCTCTCTTTTCAAAAGGAGACAACAAAGAAGAAGGTCACCATGGATTCTTACTTGAGTATTTATTAGAGGAACACGACTGGTAACCACACAATGTACAACCAAGTCTTCTGTGGTTGTAGCGCTAATTAGCGCTAATTGTACATGAGGTCGAACCTAAACGTGGAACACTGGACGTTTATCTTAGCAAGAATACGCGCGCATGCGGAAATGTATAGCGGTGCTCTGTGAATCTGAAAAGTATGGCACAGGCCCAAGAGTAAAGTCAACTAGCTGGTATTCAAAAAATGTAGAACATCAACACGTGTTACCTGAGCGGGGGGGCTTGAACAGACAGTCATTGGGTTCATAGTAGCAGGGCTAAATAGTGTTCTAGTCTAGTTTACCTGAAACCAGGTCAAGCCCTGCCTTGGTTTGGGTCTTGTAGCTACCGTAGCTTTAGCATCTCTACTGTAGCTGCGGTAAAGCTGCTAAATAATAGCACAGCACGGCTGCTTTAGCTGTTTAGTGATTAATATAATACTGGATGTCACATAAAAGACAGTCTGTCACTCAACTAGATGAACAAGAGCAGTTCATTTTACTCTCAATGTCCAAAAAGTAAACAAAAATCTTCAGTAGCTGCCACAGATGCTAGATGCTAGTGCCTAGCTAGCTGTTGTTAGCTACACATGGAAATTAAGGTGTTAAGCGCCTTCTTATGTGCGGTTAAACTCATTAAAACATCAGTGGACATTTCAAATGAATGACAATATATATTTGAGTCTACAGTTAGCTATAGCATTAGCCCTTGGAGTAGTAGTCAGGCATTTGTGTTAACTAGCACGAGTAGCGGCTTTGTCCCGCAAAGTGAGGGTCGCAGGGAGCCAGAGCACAGCTACATTAGCTGTTTAGCGATTAATCACATAAAAGACAGTCTGTCGCTGATGAACAAGAGCAGTTTATTTTTTAAGTCCAAAAAGTAAACAACAATCTTCAGTATCTGCCAAAGATGATAGATGCTAGTGCCAAACATAGGTGCTACAGCAGTAGCTAGCTACTTAGGCTCTCCTGAGCGGAAACACATGAGAATTAAGGAGTTTAGTGCCTTGTTTAAGTGTGGTTAAACTCGTTAAAACCTCTAGCTTTAGCTCTAGCATTAGCCCCAGGAGTAGTAGTCACATATAATCCCCTTGGTCGCACTTGTGAGCGTCTATTACTTTGTCGCGGGGAGCCGGAGCACGGCTACATTAGCTGTTTAGCGATTAATATAATACTGTATATCACATAAAAGACAGTCTGTCGCTCAATTTGATGAACAAGAGCAGTTTATTTTTACTCTCAAAAGGAGTTTTTGCTCCTTCTTAATAAGTGCGGTTAAAGTCATGAAACCCTCTAAGCGTTAGCTCTAGCATTAGCTCCAGGAGTAGCAGCAGTCAGGCGTTTGTGTTTACTAGCACGGGTCACGTGACACACACGATCCCCGTGGTCGCGCTTGCGAGCGTCTACGGCTTTGTCGCGCACAGTGAGGGTCGAGGGGAGCCGGAGCCGAACCCCGGCTGACGCTGACACTGACACAGGCCAGGGTGTAAAGGCAGGGCAGAGGGGGGGGGGGGGCTGGGGTCACAGCCTGGACAGGTCAACAGTCCATCACAGAGACAAACAGCCATTCACGCTCACAATCACACCCATGTACCCTTTGTGGACTGTGGGAGGAAACCGGAAAAACACCCGGACGTAAACCCACAGAGACAGAGAGGACGTCTGTCCTCCTGAACATGGACCCTTTTTTGCTGTGAGGCAACAGTGCGAACCACTACTCCACCGTGTGTGAATACACCATTATGTCTGGCCTGGTGCGCACACACACACACACAGTGGCCCCCCTCCTTTTTAAAAATAGACGGCATCTGTGGACTTCACAAAAAAAACAACCCATAAAGTCTTATTTTACCTTCCCTCAGAATAGATTTGATAACGTTTCTTAACGGCCGCTGAAACAAAGCTGCAGGGCCCTCCCCCTCCTCCCCCTCCTCCCCCCTCCCCACCTCCTCCCCCTTTAGCTGGGTACACAAACACAGCGGCTGTGTGTGTGTGTGTGCAGGAGAAGAAATGGAGGCGCAAACACAGGCACACAAAGGTAGCACAACCTGCTCCCTCCATCGCCGGCCCGCTAATCGGGCGTCTCTGCTAGCCGCTCGATCCATGCCTGTCGCCCGTTACACGGCCACATTGCCATGGCGACCGGGGTCTGAGTAATCATTTGTGCAATGACCCCTATTCTCCAGAGGAAAGACGGAGAGCTGGAGGAGCTGGAGGGGGGAGGAGGAGGAGGAGGAGGAGGCTGGAATGAAAGCAGAGCCAGCAAAAGCAAGGGAAAGGAGGGAGGGAGGGAGGGAGGAGGAGGAGGAGGAGGGTGAGCAGCAGAGCAGAGCAGAGGGACCCAGACAGAAAGAAAGAAAACAGATTTTCTTTCTACCAGCAGCAGCAGCAGCAGCAGAGAAAGACGCTTTCATGTTTTTATATCACGAACAGAACTCGTTCTCTAACAGCAGGGAACGCAGCGACGGGTCCAACAACAGTTTGACACATATGTGCTGCACACACACACACACACACACAGTCGACAATAGTGCAGCAACTTTTCTCACTTTCATCTGAACCAGTTTTAAAATCATTCCTCTTAAAGGAATAGGGTCGGGGTTTTTCAGAAGCGTGGCTGTACGTGGTGAAAACACGGCTGCTAGCTGCTAGCAGGGACACTGTTATGCTAAGAGCATGCTAAGTACTTAGTTATTATGCTGCAATTAAAGTTGATATCAGCATCGTGCTTTATCAACAATCTCTGCTGCTGCTGCTTATGTAAATGACACCGTAGTTCTATAAACACGACTTAACTGACTCAGAACTCTCCTTTCGCCGCAACCTGTCTAGGCAGATGGCCGCACATCTTTCAGTCTGGTTCTGTCAGAGATTTTCTTCCAATTAAAGAGCCTTTTTTTTTGTTATTATGCTGTAATTAAAGTTGATATCAGCGTCATTCTTTATCAACAATCTCTGCTGCTGCTTATTTACATGACACTGTAGTTCCATAAACACGTCATAACTGACTCAGAACTGTCTTATGTAAACCTATAACTGTCCTTTCACCACAACCTGTCTAGGCAGATGGCCACACATCTTTAATTCTGGTTCTGTGAGAGATTTTCTTCCTATTAAACAGCATTTTTTTGTTATTTTGCTGTATTTAAAGTTGATATCAGTGTCGTTCTGTATCAACAATCTCTGCTGCTGCTGATATAAATGACACTGTAGTTCTATAAACACGACTTAACTGTCTTATCGAAACCTATAACTGTCCTTTCACCACAACCTGTCTAGGCAGATGGCCTCTCCACTGACCCCTAGTGTTGGGATTCTCTTCTGCACCTTGAGATAATACGTTGTGAATTTTTTTATCGAATTTCCCAGCAGAAAACCCATGTTGGCCAAACGACACCGTTGTTTTAGCGACATTAGCCAAATCTTGCTACGAAGTCGGACTTAACCGCGTCTCCACCACTAGGTGTCAGACATGTATGCGAGTGAAAGTTTGTTTCTGTTAGTACTTAAATAAATCCCTGATGTTCTTTTATTTTGGAGGAAGCAGAAGAAACAAAGCCTTCAGACTCTGATGTGAGCACAGATAACAGCAGAGCGATCACGTGGAGTCTCTGCACAGAACAAAGGCTGGTTGAACTGGTTTGGTCTCCACCGGCTCTTTCTCTGGAATGACACACTGTGTTCACACAGAGGCAGAGCAAAGAGACACTGAAACCAAAACAATGAGCTGGAAAACACGCAAGAAGAAACTGCTCTGAAAGTTCACTTGTGGAAGGAAAAAGTTCATTGAATGGATCGTTAGGGTTAGGGTTAGGGTTGTTTTGGGTGGAACTGAATCATTAGAATCAGTTCATTTAAAAGATTCGTTCACAGAATCGTGAAATACCACTGAAACACATGTTTACATGAGCGCCGTTTGAAATCAGCACTCATATCCACTTATTGATCGGCGCAGCTTCAATATCACTGACAGCTCGATATACGCAGTATTTATTTACGTATAATATTCCAAGAAGTATTATTGTTATGACCTGAAACCTCACAGGAGCAATAATTGTTATTATTAAAAACACATTATCAACGACAAAGCGGACGGTTTATTAACCCTGAGGCAGAACCTGAACATGAGTCTGGACAAAGTCATTAGTGTCAGTAGGGGGCAGTGTTTACGGTCTGAACACGCTTGTATCTCATCCTTCTGTGACACACTGAAGTCGGCGTTTAAAAAAACTCTTTGTTCACTGTTCACATTTACATCAGTAGCACAAACTGACCACACGAGGCAGCAACAGACCAGTAAACACTGGGTCCTTGTGAGCGTAAAAACACTGGTTTTCTCTATGGCCTTTGGTGCAGCAGCGTGAGTGACGATAACAAACATTAATATAAGCAGTTATTAAACAATGCTAATGTTGCTAATGATGACATTTACTTAAGTACTGTACTTAAGTATCAAAAGTCATTGTCTGATATAAAAGGTACTTAAGTTTTAAAAGTTAAACTATTACATTAGATAGAGCCATGGTGGTAAGGAGAGGTTGTGGGTTCAATTCCTGGCTCTAATATACACTTTTAGAAATAAAAGTGTGTAGTAGAACCATATAAGGTTCTTCGGCTTGTCCTCATAGGAGAACCCTTTTTGGCTCCAGGTCGAACCTTTTGGAGGGTTCCACCAAGAACCCTTTTAAAACCCTTTATTCAGGAAAGGGGTTTTAAAGGGTTTGACATTTTGAGAGAAGGTAAACTTTTTCTTGTGCTAGATTCCTTTTTTGTTGATTCTTCTGGATCAAAATGTTTCTTACTGGAACCATTAGTGTTACCAAGAACCCTTGAGAAACCCTTTCTTTGGGAAAAGGCTTTTTCAGAAGAAAATGGTTCCGGGTAGAACCACAGCCCTTGTAGAAGGACCCTTTTGGAGTGTACCCCAGCCGTTGACCTGGCAACCCTTTGTTCGAAGTTCCCTTTCCTCTGAAAAATACCAATAAATACATCCATTTTCCAAAGTCTAGCGCCTCTCCTGGATGACCTGTGCAACAGCAGCTGGGAAAGTTTAACATTTCCTCAAACTTCTGCTGCGTGGTTCACCACAGAGGAGCCGAGCAACACGTGACGCTCTGCCACATTCATTCAAAGTGAACCAGGAGCATTTTTCTGCAGCTCGTCTTCGCCTGAGAGCAGCGATAATCTGCTCTAGAGAGCGAGAGACGAACCAACCGGTGTGAAACCACCTTTCCATCGATTCTCATATTGATTTGGCTGTAATTGGCAGCAGCTTATGAGCAATAAAGCCATCATTGACTTATGGAGGAGCGGTGGGCAGAGATTATTACATATGTCGTCCACTCTTTTTTCCTGATTCTACGTGTCACTCAAACACCGCCTCCTCCTCCCTCCGCCTCCTCCCCCTCCTCCACCTCCACCCTGAGGCTGATCAGCGACATGGATTCTTCCCTAAAGAATGATGATCATCAGAGTGTGATGTGTTTGACGCGTACAGGAGGAGGAAGAAGAAGAAGAAGAGGAGTAATATCGCGGTTCCTCCCGAGCGTCAGCGTGAGGAGAAACAGACTCGAGTCTTCATCAATAAATCATCGCTCTTTCACGCTTCGCTGCTTACCCCCCCCACCCCCCCCCCCTCCTCTTCGGGATAACGTGATTGGCTGCGAGAGCTGCTGTGCGAACAATCAGCCCCCTCTCTGCATTTAAAAAATTTAAGGGGAAGGAAAGCAGGGAGGCGGTAACCGTGGCTACAGATGCAGCAGTGTGGACGGATGCTTGTGGACAGTGGTGGTGACCACACACACACACACACACAACAGCATCACCTGCGACTGTGCTGCAGTGCTGCTGCAGAGAGAAGAAGAAGAAGAAGAGAAGCAGGAAACAGAGGAAGATGAAGAGGGTTTTTGTCAGTAAGAGTGGAGCAGTGAGGCTGAAAAGATGAGGGAGGACGGGCGGGTGTGCTGCACATACACTGAGGAGAGGCTGAAAATAGAACCAGAGAGAGAGAGAGAGAGAGAGACTGCAATGGAATGGAAGAATGAGAGGAGTGATGAGAGCACAGGGAGAGGAGAGGAGGGAAGGAAAGGAAAGGAAGGCAGAGTCTTTCTCTCTCCCTGAAACTGAACACGGCATTAATCATATTTACTGACAAAACTACTAAAATAGTCACAGAAACAAACACAAAAAAGGATAAAAACGTGCGACCGTTTTCACTACGAGTCAATAAGTAACGACAGCGTGTTAAAAAAAACTACGTAAAACTGTATCCGTTTTCAAAAATCAGCCTAATTTCTCTTGTAAATACAGTGTAGGCACATTAAAGGTGTGTTTAGCTTAGCTTAGCATAAAGACATGGAGGACGTAAGAGGTGGAAAGTTAAAGTCTAAAATGATGACATCACTATCAAAGTTAAAGTGTGTTCACGATTGTTAGCGTCACAGCTAGGTAGGTAACCAGCAAGCTAATCCACGTAATGTTACATACACATTATGTGGTTTTTCATACGTAAAAACAAGCGCTGTGCAAAAGGTTAACGCGCGTTAACGCATGACACGTTTCCATGACGACTGAGCGGAAAAAGACGCGAATGACGTCATGTTTACGTGCCGCAACACCGGAGTCTAGGCACCGTTTACCAGTTAGCTCCGTTAGCTGCATTAGCTCCTTTTAGCGCCGGCTAGCTAGTCTGTTCATTAAATGAAAAGAGCAGCGCTACAAATAACCAGCGTACCCGTGTACTGCGTATGTGTGCCTCTGTTTTTAAAGTTTAGCGTTACTTTAGGGACTCATTTTAACATTCGGGAGTCAAGTAAACATGACGGGAATAACTACGAATCTAGGCCTAGCCATTGTTAGCAATAGCAGTCTGTACCAGTATAGCACACAAGCAGCATTAAAAATGCAACAGTAGTTTGTGTCCGACAAATAAAACAGAAGTGTAATAAAGAGTAGGGTAAGAAAGAGTCAGAAAGTTTTCACGTTTTTTTTTAGCCATCTTGGAATTCTGTGTCAGGGTTTATGAGGTCGCTCTTGAGGGGACTACGAACTTGGAAATTCCAACTTCGGACTACAACTGGAATGCACCGATACTTCGGGGGGTGCTCCAGTTGAAACGTCCAACTACAAAATCGGTAATTCCTACTTCTGACTACAACTAGAACACACCATTACTTCGGGGGGTGCTCCAGTTGAAACGTCCAAATACGAAATCGGTAATTCCTACTTCTGACTACAACTGGAACGCACCATTATTTTGGGGGTGCGCCAGTTAAAACTTCCGACTACAAACTCATAAATTCCTATTTCTAACTACAACTGGATTGTGCCATTACTTTGTGGGTGCTGCAGTTGAAACTTCCAACTACGAACTCGGAAATTCCTACTTCTGACTACTAACTGGAACGCACCATTATTATCCTTATCTGTATTGACATGTGGTACAAAAAAACGCTGTAAGAAATGTGACTTGTGATGTCATTAAAGGTCCAGTTTGTAACATTTGGCGAGGTTTATTGGGGAATACATATTTTATCATATAGCCACAGCTGCTAGCAGTTAGCTGCTTTGTTAGCGACTGCTAGCACATGCAGTGATACAATCGTAGGACATAATTTGGTGTATTTATACTTTAGAGAAAATGTACTTGTGGAGTTTTGTGTTATTGTGACTCACTGTGATTCTCAGTTCCATCACAAGCCTTTACTTTACTTTACCGTGTGTGTGTGTGTGTGTGTGTGTGTGTGTGTGTGTGTGTGTTCCTTTAATTTATTTTTAGGATAAATCAGAGGAGACTGGTGAAGGCATCACAGGAACACACTCCTCTTTGCAAACAGCTACCCCCGATGGAAGAAAAGAAGAGTGTGCCGTGTGTCCTGTTCTGCATCGTTCATTCATCATTCACAGCCTGTTACAACCCAGCGTTCACCTCCCTCCTCCTCCTCCTCCTCCTCCTCCCCCCTCCTCCTCCCTCCTCCTCCTCCTCCTCCTCATCCTGCTGCATGAGATTCCACATCGACGTTTTTTTCTTTCCCCTCCCCGTGCTCTGTCCGAGGCTGAGAACAATCCTCCTGTCAGTCTGAGCAGGAGCAGCAGCTCTGTCCCACCTCACAGCCCCCAATTTAGAGACGGCAACACAACACTAATCACACACACACACACACACACACACACAGACACACACATGCACACACACAGATACACACACACAGAGGACAGAAAACTGATGCTGCACTGGCCTCTACAGGTTCAGCACAGGTTACTGCACTGAAGATCTGACAGGAGGCCACTGCGGCGCTGTCACACACACACACACACACACACACGCGCGAGCGCGCAAATGAACACACACACAGGTTTGTGCTGCTATTCTTCTCAGGATTCTGCATTGACTGCACTTACACCCAACCCAGATTATGTTTAATCCTAACCCCCAATTAAAAATCTCAACCCTAACTCTACTCAGCACCTCAGGAATAAGGGTTCTGCCTCGTTAGGACCAGGTTTTGCTCTCCCAGCTCATGACAAGGTCCTCAAGAGGCAACAAAGACAAGAACACACACACACACACACACACAGGTTTGTGCAGCTATTCTTCTCAGGACTCTGCACTGCACGTAACCTAGACTATGTTTAATCCTAACCTTAATCTAACCCCCAATTAAAATTGTAACCCAAACTTCACTCAGCACCTCAGGAATAAGGGTTCTGCCTCATTAGGACCGGGTTTTGCTCTCCATGACGACTCTACCAGTCATGACAAGGTTCTAAAGAGGTAACAAAGACAAGAACACACACACACACACACTCACGCAAGCACACACACAGGTTTGTGCAGCTATTCTTCTCAGGACTCTGCACTGACTTGCATTCATCTTTAACAAAGCTAACTAACCTAGCTCATCCTAGGTTAGGCTTAGATTAAGGTTGAACCTGAGCTTAATCTGGTTAATCCTAACCTTAATCTAACCCCCAATTAAACCCTTACTTTACTCAGTACCTAAAGAGTTAAAAAAAAGGTCCTAAAGAGGGAACAAAGACAAGAACACACACACACACACACGCACACGCACACACACACGCACACACACACACACAGGTTTGTGCAGCTCTCCTTCTCAGGACGCTGCACTGATTCATCTTTAACAAAGCCCTACAAAGCCTAATCTATAGCTCATCCTAGGTTAGGCTTAGATTAAAGTTAATCCTAACCTTAATCTGGTTAATCCTAACCTTAATCTAACCCCCAATTAAAATTGGAACCCTAACTTTACTCAGTACCTAAAGAGGTAAAAAAAAAAAAAAAAGAAGTCCTAAAGAGGTAACAAAGACAAGAACACACACACACACACACACACATGGTTGGAGGCGTTAGCGGGCGACAGTTATCCGTCAATATCCATCTATCAACGACGGGTTATGTATCAATAATGTATCATTATTATTCTGTCAGTGTTTCTTCTCACCGTGACTCATCTAATCTAACTGTGTGTGTGTCTCATATCCAGGGGCGCTTCAAGAGATTTTAGGGGCTCCTGGGAAAGATAACCAGGGCCCCCTCCCCCCACATACAGTAAAAAGTGAAGGAGTTTGCTGACGTCCAGGTTATGTAAATGTCATCGTCCACTCGTGACTGTGACCGTACACAATCACCCTCTATAAGGACAAGGTTTGGTGACCTTAGCGCTCGTGGTCCAGGTGTAGGACGGAATAATGGAGTGGAGGAGGAGAATCTGGGGTCAGGTTAACGTGTGGAACACATTTTAAGTATGAACGGAAGAGCAGGAGTGAACATGAGCGCAACTCTCTCTGGACAAACACAGTGTCCTCTGCAGCTTTGTGACGCTTCACTTATGACGCTTTTCCACCACACGGTCCCGGCACGCCTCGCCTCGCCTCTGCACGGTTGAGTACGTTCTCCATTACTATAGCTCCTCCTCAATGTGGGCGGAGTCATCATAGCAAGGCTGCATGAAACGGCCGCGACAGCAGTTGTTTGGGTGTGATCGTTAGAATCAGTCGATTAAAAAGAATCGTTTCGCAGAATCGTTCGGTACTTCCTGCATTCCTACTTCTGACTACAATCGGAACGCACTACTGCATTACTTCGGGGGGTGCTCCAGTTGAAACGTCCGACTACAAACTCGGAAATTCCTACTTCTGACTATAACTGGAATGCACCATTACTTCGGGGGTGCTCCAGTTGAAATGTCAGACTACAAACTTGGACATTCCTACTTCTGACTGTAACCGGAACGCGCCATTACTTTGTGGGTGCTCCAGTTGAAATGTCCAACTACAAATTTGGAAATTCCCACTTCTTACTGCAACTGTAACACGCCATGACTTTGAGGGTGCTCCAGTTGATATTTCCGATCAAGAACTTGGAAAATTCCTACTTCTGACTGCAACTGGAACGTACCATTACTTCGTGGGTGCGCCAGTTGAAATGTCCGACTACAAACTTGGAAATTCCTACTTCTGACTGTAACTGGAACTCGCCAATACTTTGAGGGTGCTCCAGTTGATATTTATGATTACAAACTCAGAAAATTCCTACTTCTACTACAACTGGAATGCACCGTTACTTCGGAGGTGCTTGATTTCAATCAGCCGATTAAAAAGAACCGTTTCACAGAATAGTTCAGTACTTCCTGCATTCCTACTTCTGACTACAATCGGAACGCGCCATTACTTTGAGGCTACTCCAGTTGATATTTCCGACTACGAACTCAGATATTCCTACTTCTGACTACAACTGGAACACACCATTACTTCAGGGCTCCAGTTGAAACGTCCGACTACGAAATCGGAAATTCCCACTTCTGACTGCAACTGAAACGCACCGTTACTTTGAGGGTGCTCCAGTTGATATTTCCGATAACGAACTCGGAAATTCATACTTCTGACTACAACTGGAATGCACCGTTACTTCAGGGCTCCAGTTGAAAGGTCCGACTACAAACTCGGAAATTCCTACTTCAGACTACAACAGGAATGCACCATTACTTTGAGGGTGCTCCAGTTGTCCAACTTACAATCGCCGGCTTTCAGCAGTGCTATCGCTAAATACACATTAAATATTGACATTTTAAGACATTTCCTTTGCTAAATGTTGGAGATTAACGCATGTTTTTTTGGGATTTTTAAATCTTTTTAACGTTAATCTAGAGAATAAAAACCCACACCGAGTTACATCCAGTCACCGTCTCCAACAGGAAACTGGAGTTTAAAAAGCGTTTACTCTCCTGCACCAAAGCCCATAGAGAAAACCCTCACTTTTTTACCTCCCGGGGAAACAGAGGCTGCTTTTCTTCTGCTGCTTCGTTTGATTAAGTTTCTGTCGCTTCAGTAAATCTAAATGATGAATTTTACACTCAAAAAGTTTTAAAATAAGATGTGAAATTACCGACGGAGGGGAAAAGTGGATTAACACCTCCTGTGTGCTGTGAGGTAAAATTGATGCTTTTCTCTATGGGGTTTGGTGAGGGATTTAGAGTGGAAATAAAGCAGCAGATTTTTGTCTTTTGTTTCACGGTTGAAGTGCGTTTCTCTGCCTTCTGCTTCTTCTTCATCTTCACAGTGTTCAGTCACCTGTAGGTAAATCACTAACTCTGTATAAGTGCCTTCTTTAAAAAGCACAGACTGTGCCTTTAAGCTCCACCCTCGTGAAGAGGTGACCTCAGAGCGTGGGGGGCGGGGCATGCGGTGGGGGGCGGGGCCTGATGTGGTTCCAGTGGGGATGATTTTTTTTTTTCTTCTTCTTCTTATTTCTTTTTTGGGAGGAACCACCTAGTGGTCGTTAATCTGAATCACTCCTCATCTGTGTTTCTGTGAGTCTCAATCTCAATCCAGACTGAACTATTTTAGAAGAACTTTTCCTTTAATCTCAGGAAATGGTCTCACAAACACAGAAGAAACGTGATTTTTTTATTTTAATAATGAAACAAATATGTTTACTATTGATTCTTTTTTTGACTGGTGCTTTTCAAAATAAAATACAATTTCCTTCCATAATATATAATTTTTTTTTTTTTAACTTTTATTTAGAGAATTTGAATTTGAGCTCATGCGTTTTTTCTCCACTGGAATAATTTGTGGAATTATAAATAGTTTGATTAGTCCAATCTATTTCAGATTACACAATTAAATAAATAATTCACTATTTTGGGGGAAATTGGGGAAACTTCATAGACGCGACTGACAGGATTCATGTTAGGATATAAACATATTTTACCACAGAAACTGTGATAAACTGTAATAAACCGTCCATTTTAAAGGTTTAAAGGTGCAATGTGCAACATTTAATAAGGTTTATGGGCATAAATGTAACAAACTATCAATAATATGTTTGTTTTATCGCAAAAATAAAACATATTATCATTATTAGTGACTCCACACTGAGTAAAAGCTCTTGTCTCAGCAGCAGAAAACAGAAACTAGTCAATAAAATAATTATATTATAGTACAGTAACATGTTAATAGTATAATACTAATAATAATTGTGTAATAGGAGAGTAATTATATTGATGTGATGAGATAATACCATTAAATATGCAGTTAATAGCTTTGTAATAAGTGTTTTAATTACTGTGTAATAAGGTAATATTTCATGTTATATTGTTAAATTTTGTTCCATATACAATTTACATATTAGTACTGTTGGAATAAGATGATAAAACCATAATTTTACTTCTCTATTATAAAGATTATATCCATTTTGTTGTGTTATTGATAAATAAATGATAAACAAATCCAATAAGAACAAAGTATGGATGTATTTCTATGACGCGCATCATAAGGACACTAATAAAAGTGTGCATTTATGTTATTTTCCTTCTTTTTAAAGTCGTATCTGTGTGATTGTGACATGTTTTTGTTTTTTTCCCTCGCTGTGTTCCTGCACGCAGCTGAAATGTGGACTCTCCTGTTTCACAGCTTGTCTGGAATTTGAATAGAACACAGGAACCGCCGGACGCTCATTGGTCCTGGAGGAAATAGTTCCAGAGCGCGCGCCTGTCACTCAGCGCAGCCGAGGCCGCTCATTGGCTCGCGGCGAAGTGGGCGGGCCCTGCCTCTGGACTATATACAGATTGTGGTTTGAGGACATCTGCAAATGATCGCAGACTCTCACAGGGAGGCGGATCTGCGCTTCGATGTTTCTCCACAGAGCTCACTGGAACCTTTCTCCCCGAACAAACACACTCTCACGGCGGGCAGGCGAGCGTCCTCTCCCGGTCAGGAGCTGGGGGTGGACCGGGAGCACGGGTCCATCATCGTCGCCACCATGGAGTGCGCAGCGGACGCGCAGAGCCTGATCTCCATGTCGCTGATGAAGATCCACAACTCCAGGACGCAGCGAGGAGGCATCAAGCTGCACAAGAACCTGCTGGTGTCCTATGTGCTGCGGAACGCGCGCCAGGTCTACATCAAGGAGAAGTACGCGGAGATCTACCGCATGCAGCAGTACGAGGAGGTGATGACCGTCTGCAACGAGATCCAGGAGCTGGACCCGCTGGAGCTGGAGCTGGACGCGGAGGAGGTGAGCGGAGAGGAGCAGGAGCAGGCTGCGTGCTGCGGCGAGGAGGACAGAGGCGCGGCGGCGGCGGCAGCGGCAGCGGCGGCGGCGCACGTCCGGGCAGCGAGCTCTCTGCTCGGCTGCTCTCCTTTCCAGGACGGCGACACGGAGCCGGAGCCGTGCGACTACCGCAGCTGCTGCATGGAGGCGTCTCCCGGCTCGTACTGCAACAAAACCACCGTGCTGGACTTGGACACTCATGTGGTGACCACGGTGGAGAACGGATACCTGCACCAGGACTGCTGCTGCTGCGACGCGCTCCACTGCGGGCAGGGCGCGCAGCCTCTGCCGCAGCCGCTGCCCGCGCCTCTGCCGCTGCCGGCGGCCAGGAAGCGGAAGGTCGAGTTCGGCTGCTGCGTAAACGACGCGGAGGATCCGTCCGAGTTCACGGCGTCTCGGAAGAGAGCGAAGCGCGAGGACTGTTGCGCGTTCTTCTCCGGCGACAACTACACGGACACTTCCAACATCTCCAACCTGATCTCCATCTTCGGCTCCGGGTTCTCGGGGCTGCTGAGCCGGCAGGCGGACCTGGAGCAGATCTGTAGCAAACAGGCTCTGGCCAGCCTGGGCGCGTGGACCCGGGCCATCGTGGCTTTCTAATCGGACACTTTATGTGTGACAGAGACCGGGTCTGGTTGTTTCTCCACAGAGTCCAACAGTGAGCGGAACCACATGGAGAAACCAGCTCCTGCTGCTGTTTGGGAACAAGGACACAATGCGGTTCACGATATTATTGCGATAATTGTAAATTATCATTTTTTAAGATAAATGGGTGGAGCCTTCTGTTTATATTTGTACACCAAAAAGACCTTTAGTAACATGTTCTGGCAGCATTTTCTTTAGTTTCTCTGAATATTTGTATTTATTTACAGATTAATTCAGATCAACTAATGTTACATAAACTTAAACATGTTACAAATGTTACAAAAAAGACCTGAAAATGTTGCAAAAACAACATTAATGCTACGAATATGTTACAAAAGATAAACATTTTTATGTGAAAAAACAGTTTTGTGAACAATAATTGGAAACATGGTGGCTCCCCCTAGTGGCACTTCAAAATAAATCACTACGACTGTATGTTGGTATATGCTAGGCAGCGGTTTTTAAGTCACGTACATGAAATATTAGCGATAATGGAAATTAACTACGGCCAAATCGTTGCTAGTGCTTTTTTATAGCATGAAATCTTGCGATTCGTGTTCCCACAGAAACAGGAGCTATGGTTTTCTCATGGTTCCACGATCACTGAGGAACTTTCCGTCAATATTTTGTTGCTTTTACTGAATGTTTTCTTCCAGAAATGTTCCTTTTAAGCAAAAACGAGACTTTTCTTGAAGGTTAAAGCTGATTAAACTCATTGGAAACTTCAAAGAAACGTATATATCAGCAAAACAATCACATTAAATTAAGATTATTGGTGTTCGGTGACATCACTCACTCACATGTCGGCGTCATGGCCTGGACCCCGGTCTCCGTCTGCGGTGGAGAAGAGAAAAAAAAATCAAACTTTATTTTTGCAAGAAAAAAAAGAAAAGAAAAAGAAAAGTTATTTAAAAAAACGGAGGGAGGAGGGATTTAACGTCAATGGAGGAGGAGGAGAAGGAGGCGGAGCTTGTGCCATAAAAAAAAAAGAACACTCTGTGACTTAAACCCGATGACGTGGATCGACTGTCGTTGCCTTAAATCCATGCACACCGCTGCTCTCTACTGACACCAGTGGACGCACAGTGAAAGTGACTGAATGTCTCTGTTTTTTGTTTTTTCCCCCCTTCTTCGTCAAAACAAACAAACAAACAAAAACAAACCTGGTCTTTGCACATCCTGATCAGTATGGGCGGTCACGTGACAACGGTACCAGCTCACGTCACGTGACTCCTCCCCCCTCGCGGCGCGTCATCAGGTCATTCTGTGTGACATCATCGTCATGATTATTGATCCTTTTGTTTTAGAAAGGTTTTAAAAAAACAACAACATCTGCGATATGAACCAAACTACACAGAGTATTCTCTCCTTATCCTTGTTTTTTTATCATTTGTGTGTGTTTGATAACGTGTAGCTCTCCGGGTGAAAACTGTTTCAGAGAATATTTGTAAAAAAATTTATAATCTTAATAAAAAAAAATATATAATAAACATGAGCTCTTTGTGTGACTTTTTGTGTTATGAAGCATTTTGTTGTCCATACATGAGTTTTGGTGACTGATAAGCTTTATTACTAGTTAATAAAGCGTTTATTAATGCTTTATAACATGTTTATAAGACATGAATAAGACATACTTCATTGTAATAACATAATAATGACATATTATAAAGGTGGTTAACAGTTTTGGGAACTGTTATTTACTTCCTGGTACAGATTAGAAGAAGAAAGTGACAACAATACAGCCATTTAGCTTTAGCTTAATGTAATTTTTAATTAACTGGTTATAAACACATTAATAATACAAACTTTCCTTGAGTAATATGGAGCAGATATATATAATAAAGGTAGTTGATGTAGTTTTGAAAACTGCGATTTACTTCATGCTAGATATCAGAAGAACAATATAGCCATTTAGCTTAGCATAGTGTAGCATTTACTAATAATTAATTAACTGGTATTAACGGTATATTATAAATGTGTTTGATGGAGAAACTGTTATTTGTTGCGTTGTAGAGATTAGAAGAAGAATGTGATAATGTTTTATGGCCATTTAGCTTAGCTTGATGTAGCATTTACTAACTGCTTATAAGACATTAATAAGACAAACCTTTCTTTGGTTATTATGGTGGTTGCAGTTTTGGAAACTGTTATTCACTTCCTGGTACAGATTAGAAGAAGAAAGTGACAACAATACAGCCATTTAGCTTTAGCTTAATGTAGCATTTGCTAATGTTTAATTAACTGGTTACAAACACATTAATAATACAAAATTCCCTTGAGTTATATGGTGCAGATATATATAATAAAGGTAGTTGATGTTGTTTTGGAAACTGCTATTTACTTCATGCTAGAGATCAGAAGAACAATATAGCCATTTAGCTTAGCATAGTGTAGCGTTTACTAATAATCAATTAACTGGTATTAAAGGTATATTATAAATGTGTTTGATGGAGAAACTGTTATTTAGAGATTTGAAGAAGAAAGTGATACTGTTTTATGGCCATTTAGCTTAGCTTGATGTAGCATTTTCTAACTGCTTATAAGACATTAATAAGAAAAACCTTTCTTTGCTTGTTATGGTGGTTGTAGTTTTGGAAACTGTTATTCACTTCCTGGTCAGGATTAGAGGAAGAAAGTGACAACGCTACAACCATTTAGCTTAGCATAGAGTAGCATTGTGCTATAAGCAAAATAAAACATTAATTTCAAAACAATAAGAACATATAAACCTTAACATTACCTTATTTTTTTTTAAACGTCAAGTCATTTTTTAAACATAAAGTGATTTACTTTGTTGTTTTTGGTTTATTACAAACACAGCAACAAGAACATAAGACTAAAGAAGAATAAAATTTAGAATTTAGATATAAATGTATAGAGTAGAAATAATAAAAATGTTAAAATCAGTGTAGGAAATGGAAGCATATCATCATCTTCCTCACTTGCAGTTTTTGCTGCAGCATGTATGTGTTTTGTCATACATGTATGTTATATATATACCTTTATATGTATAAAACAAATGCTGATGGTGCAATGTTTGCTGGGTTTTTTTCCCATGATGCACCAGCTGCTCCTCTCAGTTAAATTCAGAGTCCTGTTATCTCTGCTCTGTGCCACATGGTGGTGTTCTTTAAAATCAATGAATGAAGATATAAGCGCACAGGGCTGTGAACGCACCGGCAGCACAGAGGGCTGACCCTGACACACACACACAAGTATGCACACACACACACACACACACACACACTCACTCACCCCTCATCCTCCTCCTCCTCCACTGCTGCTGCTGCTGTTCCTGCTCTTTGCTGCTGCAGCTCTGCAGACCATAATAACTCACAGTGGGTCGGTCGTAATGGAAATGATGAGGCAACATGAACGGCGGTGTGTTGTGTAACTGTGGAGAAATGGGACACAGTTATAGTTATGAGGACGAGGAGGACGAGGAGGAGGAGGAGGAAGAGGAGGAAGTGACATCTGATTATTCACAGACAACGACATGAAAACAGCTCAAAAAAAAAAAAGAAGAAAGAAGAAGCAGCAGCTGTGATGGTGAGCGACGCCGTGGAGAAACGGTTGTGGTGAAGACACAGCTCCTCCACCTGGACTGACAAAGACTGACACCACGTCTGAATCAGTCCTTGAACACACCACGTCCTTCACAATCATTATCATATACGTGTGTATATTATTATTATTATTATTATTGTTATCATTATCTTCATGCTTATTTAGCTCATTTTATGTACAAATGTGATTTCATACATAAAATAAAGAAAGATTGGTGGAATAAAACATAGATATGTGACTTTATATGAGTTAAAATATGAAAATAAAAGAAGAAAAACTGAAAAAAATGAGTATTTTTTTTTATCACCTGGTCCACATTAAAGGACAATACCAGGTGGCGGGGGTGACATGAGGGGGGGGGGGGGGGGGAGGAGGGGGTGAGGAGCATTGTTGTGTAGGGTTACTGAGAGGAGGAGGGGGGAGGGCAGTCTGGAGGGGAGAGTGAAGGGGGGGGGGGCAGGCATGCTTTGTCAGGAGTGGGGGTTGATGTGTTGGGGGTTTGCAGAGGAGGGAGGAGGGGGGGTGAGGAGGCCACATGTGACAGCAGGAGTGTGTGTGTGTGTGTGTGTGTGTGTGTGTGTGTGTGTGTGTGTGTGGTGGGGGTGTACTGTGGGGAATAGGTTTGTTGGGGCGGGGGGTGGTGGTGGAGGGGGGGGGCAGACAGGTCAGCCAGGTTACAGAGGTCTGTGGGGGGGGAGGGGGTTGCGGGGAGGGGTGGATCTGTCAAGAGGATCTGATGCACACCAGGTCCAGGACGACCAGATCCAGGTCCAGGTGTTGGGACCACCCTACGTATACAGGAAAACAACAAACAAACAAAAAAGTTCAAGAAAAATAAACCAAAAACAACAACAAAAACACATATATATCGAGTTTAAAAAGTACTCACAATAACCAAGTATCATCAAGAATAGAGAAATTATTTAATAAGTGACTGTATATTGAAGTGCCACAAGGGGGCGCTGCATCATGACCTGAAGATTTAGTATAGTCTTAGTATAATCTTATTTGAGACTCTTTTTAAGTTAAAATTAATTTTTATATGACGAAATGTAATGTTACAAAAGCTTGTTGCTAGGATACATATAGCTTGTTGCTAGGACACATACAGAATCTTAGATAAAATCATTCCGCGATGACTGGAAAGATGGAGGCGCCCCCTGGTGGCACCCAAAAATATATTTTTTTATCCAACATCGCAACTGGAACACTGGTCACTCCCAGTTCCGACTTCTGATGTAAATGGAACGCACCACGAAACCCAGTCTGCACGAGGAGGTGGAGCTGTAGAAGAAATGAGGGGGAGGAGCTTAACGCCACTCCCTACAATATCCCCTGCTTTGCCGTTCTACTTGGATGGAACACAAACTCACAAAATGGCCGCCAGGTTGTATTTAAGAAGAAAAACTCATCAGAAAATGAATCATCTCCTCATGATACTTACATATGAACCAGTGGAGTCACCCCCTGCTGGGCAATCCAGAAAATGCAGGTTTCAGACACTTCCACAGTGGCTTCACATTTTCTGGACAAAGAAACAAAATGTCCATGTCTGTAACCGGTCCATAGTGGTGAGAGACATTTTCTGTGTGCACTGGAACGTACCAAAAACATTAAAGACGGGGGGGGCTGACTGTTTTATTTTCACTGTTTTCCAGAAGTTTCTTTTTATTTCGTCGACTCCTGAAAATGAAGTGGACGAACAGAAGGTCCAGACCTCAGCCTCATTTACATATTTATGTAAAACGAGGCATCTATTTGCATATTTAATGAGGAGCAGCGGAATAATACACTCACACCAGGTCACGTTCTTATTTATGCATACTGTTAAAAAATAGACCACACCCTTATTTTCATATTTGCAAGTTAACAGAATATATGACTGCATCTAATTTAAATAACAGGCCACCGCGAGCTCATTTACATAATTCAAACGCCGCATATGCAAGCGAACACACACACGCCACACCCACTCTCACACACACACACACACAAACAGGCAGAGTGACTGGACACGCCCTCGTTTGAATATTAAACACTCAAAAGAACACAAAAGAAACTAGGTCACGTCCTTATTTATTCATAATTAACACAAACGGCAACAGGTTGTATTATCATAAAGCCACAGGGGGGCAGTGTAGGTAAAAATACACCACAACTGTGGAACAAAGGAAATTAGCGCTTAAATATCTTATCTTAACTGTTTCTTAACAAGCTTTTTTATCTTGTGCAAAATGTATGTTAAAATCAAATAACTTATGTTTTATAAAAGTCACGAAAATCCGGTTGCTAGGCAGCAATGACAGCCCGACGTCGCACTCGGATAAAGCTAGAGAAATCTTTTCGTAAAACTTTTTTTTTGTAGCCAAATTTATCATTTCCAATTTTTGTCCAATCAAAAACGTCAAAACTTGTGAATTTTGAACATACAGAAACTTTCCGTTTGCGATATTGTGAATTCAAGGACTCGTCTTGGTAAACATTTGTGGCGCCCCCTAGTGGTGGAACTGAGGCGTCACGTTGTAAATGGAAGGGAAATATCTCCAGAAGGCAACGAGTACACGTGTTTCTTACATTTATACAGTTTACGGCTGCAACGATTCTTCGACTGTTATTGGATTACTAAATTAATTGTTGACTATTTAGATAATTGATCATTTTGAGTGTTTTTTTTTTTTCAATAATTAAAACAAGTTTTCAGACTTTCCAGCTTCTTAAATGTGAATATTTTCTGGTTTCTTTGCTCCATATTAACAAATAGATCATTAATCAATCATTTATTAAAATTTCCTGACATTTTATGGACTAAACTAAAAAAGTCTTTGACTAATCGAGAAAATAATCGTTAGCTGCAGCGCTAATGCAGTTATTACGGATGAGCACTTGGGTGGCCCTAGTACATTTTTGAAAGAAAGTAAAAACAAGCGCAAATGAAATCCGAATGTTTGAATTCTGAGATTAAACCCAGGATGCTAACTTTTAATCTCAGAATTCCAACTTTGAGACATATTTAATTCTTAAAAAGTCAGAATTCATGTTGTTTTTATTCACACGTGGGCCTAATACTCTTCCGTAATTACGCTTTACTTCACAAATCGTGTAAATAATCCTGGACCCGGCGATAATCCCTGCTCTCTGTACACTTTGTACAGTTGTCAGTTTTCCCTCCATTTTGAACGTGTCGCCGCCGCGTCCTGTTGCAGAAAAACTGCCTCCAACTGACGTCTGCGCTTCAAGCCCGGACGTGTCGCGGCGGCTCGACGAGACGCAGCTGTCCCATTCCAAACATTCTTCTAAATGTTTGTCTGAGAAACGGAGCTCTTTCTTTCTTTTTTTTTTTTTCTCTCTCCCTTCACTCACGATCATTCATTCAGTCATTGTGAGGAGTGAACTCTTTTCAAAGGGTGAAACTTTTCCATGTTCAGACTCAGAGCGTCGAGTTATGGCTTTAATGTGCGTTTATGAACTTAAAAACTGTTCGATGTGCTGTTAAGAATCAATCTGTGGTGTTTTAAACTTATTTACATGGTTTGTTGAGGGTCACCTGAACGCACCACGGCCTCTTCTTCTTGAATTGGACCCAGCTGTCGTCCTCCAGTCGTCTTTCGGAGCCTCTGCTTCTGCTGCTGCTCTGTATTCCGTCATTCCCGGCTCCATAGACCAACTTCCTGGACGTGCCGGGGAATTCCACCTCCACCACCACCACCGCCGCCGCTGCTGCTGCTGCTGCTGCTGCTGCTGCATGTTGTGTCAGAACTGTGAAATTAAAATAATTCTCCAGGCTCATTCTTAACCTCACGATTATGAAGAAAAAACACCATAATCATCATCACAAGTGAAGATGAGAGTGAAGTTTTCGTGACTCATGAAAGATTCAACAGTTATCAGAGAATCATCTTCATCATCATCATCATCATCACTCTCTGGTTCATGTGCAGGTCACAGCAAATAAAACATGAAGAAGAAGAAGCAGACCAGAGCAAACGCACACAAATCTGGGACGCTAATCTCAATTTCTTTGAGTAAAACAGTGTTTTCTTGATAGTTTTATTGTAAATATGCTGTAGATTAGAATAAATAGTTGTATGATGAGCACGTGGAAACCGAGAAACAAAACAAAAACACAAAATAAAAGAAAAACTAATTTATTAACTTAGGTTTTGCTAGGTCAAAATAATAACATAAAAACATTTGGGGGGTTTTTTTTGGTTAAAAAACGGAAGTCAGATGTGAGGGGATTTTACTGGGGGGAATGTGCAAAGCACAAATAAATGTTTATTCAAGTAGGATTTACAGTTTCAAATCATGAACAAAGTGAAACGGGAAGTTTAAATGCAGGGAGTTTTTAAAGATTCTTCACGCGACTGCGATTGAACCAAGTGCTGACGAGGATCCAAAGTCTTGAGGTAAAGTCAAAGCTTTAAGCGTCAGTGAGCAAATAAGGACTAACGTGTGTGTTGTTATTGTTGCTACTGTCGTGTTTGCTCGTGAGGATACCCGACAAATGGTAAATGTTGTTGTTGTTGTTGTTTTTTTTCCCCCGACCGACTGCTGGAGTTTGGTGGAATCCCCGTTGTCGTCGTGGTGGTGAGCGTAGCTTCCTCTTTCTGCGAAAGTCATGGTTTCACCGGCTCGATGGACAACAGGCTGCCGAATTTAAAGTGCTGGATGACGGGGAACTTCTCCAAACACTGGGGACAGAAAGGTCAAAGGTCAAAATTCAGTCTTAAAACACAGGGATGATAGCACGTAGCACGACTTTCCCGAACGACTGACGCTAACGTCGCTAAAGCAGTTTCCCCACATGAAACATCACAAAATTGTATCCAAACATATTGCTCCCAACAATTAATCAACGAGACTCCGCCTCTCAAGTGAGCCGCTAACGACCTGTTCACACCTCGTCTCAGAAGAAACCAACAACCTGAGAACTGGGAGGGGTGAACGATCGGGGATCGCTCAACTTAAAGACTTTTTAGACTCTTGGTATTGGTTGAAACGTCTTCAACCCAACCGAAGAAGGTCCAGCTAATGCCCACAGCTAACTACTGCAAGTGCAAGAGCTAACGTCGGGCCATGACGGAAACGGCTTTGCTAACTTTCCGATTAGCCACCTTCAGCTCCAGGAATCGGGCTTTAAAGCGACATGTAACCCCCGTCCTCTCTGATAGGCTAACCCAAACCCTAACTCTGCTACTAAGCTAGGGTTACTCGTCTGCTACTCGTTAGCTGCATATCGTTAAACCTCTCAGATTGTGCGAGAAATCGTACGAACTCTCCTGAGCTCAGTTACGTGACATAAAAAGTTATGTTGTACCAAGAAGAGAAAAACATGTTTTTTTCCATCAATGGGAGAATCAGAAAAGTGATCTGATTAGACTGATCAATATTCCTGAAAAGAGTCAATCGTGTGCGTTTATCACTATTTTTCCACATTTTAATTTAAAGCAGTGGCAGAAACTTTTCTTTCTTCCGTTTTTAAATGTAGCAGCGCCACAGCACCACCCACAGGCCTGACACGTGTACTGCAGCGTTTACAGTCATTCTGGGAGGTTTTCGCGTGGATAAAGACGAAGTTTCCTGAGACGATGCTGCAGACGTTTACGTAAAACTGTTTTTTCCATAAAAATAACAAAAGAAAACTATTGTTTACTTTTAATTTCCGTGTGAACAGAACCAAAAAGAGAGAGACGAGATTAGATCAGGGTTAATCCTAGTTTTAGTGTGGATGTGGCCTGAAACTAACATTTTCAAAAGCCTCAGTGTGGACGTAAACAGCGTAGATATTATTTCTTCTTCTTCTTCTATGACTTCAGTCTTTTCGTCTCTGAGAAAAACAGAGAACCAAATGTGGATTAATCCTCCGCTGAAAAACACACACTTTGAGTCATGTTTACAGCGTTCAGCTGTTTAAAGAAGGGATTTAGCTTCTTTTCTTTCCTTTTTTAATATATATTTATATATCTATATAAAGATTTAACTGTATATATATATGTGTGTGGGCCTGGTTTAGATTTACATCCTCACTGGTGTTTGGGCCCAGAGTCAGAGAAGAGAGAGCTTATCCTTTACAGCAGGAAAACTACATTTGTAGGCAGGACTTTTTCCTTTTTGTTGCCATTATTGATCAATAGTTCCATAATAACCTTTCATCACAGGGTAAATCAACGTTTCTGAAGAGTCAGTTTCATGGCTGCGAGTCTCTGTGATTGGTCAAAGTCGCCTATCACGGGGGCCAGATTTCCACGAGGCTGGAAATAGAGTCTGGAAGGAAGAAGAGGAATCACTTGATTCACATTATGAACGAAAAGGTCACTGTGGAATTATTGATCAATCGTTTATACGTCAGCGTTTACTTGTTTTCATTGTCATAAAAACACACACACACACACGGGGGGGGTCTTATGATTAACTTTAAGAAGGTAATAAAAGTGCAGAGTCACTCGCTTCTTTGTCTTCGACTCGAGTAAAAACAGACGCCGGGATGAGTTTTCAGTTTTCATGTCGGTGCAAGTCCGCGGCGTTCAAAACAAACAAAAGACTTCACGTTTAGGCCTTTTTTTAAAAATAAAAATCTACATTAAGGTTATTTAAGCACGGACGAGACCGGCGTGCACCAGCGGCTGGGTTTGCAAACTTATCGTCTGCTCTCGGACGGACGTGCGGCGTTTTTTTTTTTTTGTTTTTTTTGCTCTCGCTCGGTGCCTCAAACCCCTGAGTGGGGCCCAGGAAAAGGGAGAGAGGAATGCGAGTCTGCTGATGGTTGCTCCAGGCTCAGAGGAAGGTCGGGACACAGAGAGAGAGGGAGGGAGGGAGGGATGGAGGGATGGAGGGATGGAGGGATGGAGGGGGGGGGAGAAGGCAGACAGCTTGGCCCCTCAGCTCTTTGGGAAGACTCACAGGCTGCTCTGGAAAACACAGGATGTGGGCATGCAGGCGGGGAAAGAACGAGCTTAGACATCCCCCCCCTCCCTCCGCCTCCCTCCTCCTCCTGTAACCCCACCCCCCTAACCACCACACACACACACACACACACACACACACACACACACAATTCCATTCTCTCTTTTCCCTCGCTTAACCCTTTCCTGCCTCGCTCCCAGTCGGCACGGAACGGTCACAGCTGCCGTTGGTTCAGCGCTAAACCCAGTTTCTTAAAATGTCGCGTAAAAAAACGAGAGAAGCCGTTTTCCTGTAATTAACGATAAAGTTGAAGTTTTATATTATATTTAAGACTTAAAATTCAAAAAAAATAAAAATACTTACGGTTTCAATTCAGACAATCATAAAAAATACAAGTTTAAGAGCTCGTACTGTACTGACGCTCGTGTTCCAGACGACTCGGAAACTGGAAAGTTCTGACCTTCGTTTTTTTTTTTTTTTTTTTTTAATGGATAAAATGAAACGGAACACAGCTCTGTCCAAGTCCATGAGTTCCTGCTTACAGAATCAGACAGGGAGGGGAGGGGGGTGAAACAATCCATTTCATCCTACAGAGAAGCAGCTGGTGTCACACAACAATGACTGCTCTCCATCGACGAGCGCACATTTAACAGTTAAAAACATACAAATACAGGGACTCAAGTCAAATTTAGAACTTTTTAAAGACCATAATGAACACAATTTAAGATCCATTTCAAATCCATACTGGCAAAAAAGTACTAAAGACATGAAAAAATTGGAGCCACAAATTGCTACGCTAAGATACGCTAAGCTGAAACACACCGCTGCGCGCGTACAGCAAACTAGCTAGTGGTGCTCGATAAATTCTCGGTATTTAAGAACTTTTATGCGATTTTAGGACAATTTAAGACATTTTAGGGCCTTAAATTCAAATGATTGGATTTAAGACTTTTTAAGATACCCTGAAATAAATGTCACGTAAAGCACATTCAAACATTAAAACGGGTCACATAGCATAAAGCTAATTCGGATATATCGGACTTCCGAGTTGCCGTAAAAAGCTAACATATGAAGGTGTACCTCAGCTTTGTACATGCGGATCAGGCCCTGGTTCACTTTGGACCACAACGGCACGGCGCTGATGTTCCACAGCTGGTTGGAGTGCTCGGCGAACGGACCCGTCTTCATCTGCGGAGGTGAAAAAAGGGGGACAGTGGGGTGGGCGTGAGATAATGCATGCATTGAAAAAACGATGGTGAAATGAAAAAGAATTCTGTGGCTGCTTCTTCAGCAGCACCGAGAACCCGGGCCACAGACGCCGAGGCTCGGCTCGGCTCAGCTCGGTCTCGGTGAAAACACGGCTTCCGGGAGAGGAACATAAGGAGAACAGATTTCAACCACTTTTGCCACAACAGAAGCTTAAAGTAAAATCTACACCAGCTTGACTTTCTCTCCCGCTCTCTCTCTCTCTCCGTCTCTGTGTTCAGCAGCCTTTTATGTCCACAAACTCACAGCTTGTGAACTGCACCAAATCCCATAGAGGAAAAACGGCGATTTTAGCTCACAGGGAAACGGGAGCCGCTGCTCTACGGCTGCCTTCGTTTTGGTGAGTTTGAGTCACGGAGGTAAATCTGAGCGAAGGTTTTCAAACGCAGAAATCACCAAATAACACATTTGAATGTGCTTATATAAGACAACAGTGGCGTCAACTCTTGTGTGCTGTGGTGTTTAAATCGCTGATTTTCTCTATGGGGTTTGGTGTGGGAGAGCGAGCCGTCGTCAAATGTCAGTTTCTTGTTGTCAAACGGCAAAAACAAAGACTCTTAAAGTTGTTGTGTGAGCTGTGACAGGCGTGTGTTGTCAGATCGCACTTAAAAAGCCCGACTTCCAGAGCTTCTTTTCTCCCTTTTTCCTTATTACTATAACCAATGTTTAGTCATGTGACTATAGGCCTGTATTTACACCGCATGGTGCAAGTGACCCACTTCTGATCTGTTCCTCCCATGTGGCACAAATCAGATATGACTCATGACAGTGTGAGTGTGGGGAGGGGGGGGGGGGGTAAAAGAAAAAGAAAAGCACATGGATTCAGATGTCGTCAGATCACACTCTGGCCTCGTTCGTATGTGGGAAACAAATCAGATATAAATCAGATATACGTTCATTTACACGTCAACAACGTAAAGCGACTTGTGCTTCCTTTAAAACAGGACGACAACGACACGTGTACACTATCTCCAAATCACATGACTCTCCTTTTTAAAGAGGACAAGAGTTTCAACTCGTCACGCTGAGGTTTCAGGCCTTTTAAAGCTGTTTTTTTTTTTTTCCTCGAGCGATGGGATGTCTATGTTTTCACAGAACCGTCACTTTCACTTCTGTTGCCGCGCCCACTCTGCGATAGGAGTCACGTTTGAAAGACGACGTAAGCGACGTATCAGAATTGGGCATCGGGAGCTGCGGCGTAAACACAGCTTAGAGAATGTCTTAGAGAAAGGTGTCACTCAATCAGATAAATCCGGTGTTTTGGGAGCACAAAAAACCCAGCTATTATAGGAAATTATTGTGTTTTCATGTACACAACCAATACACAACTTTTAGGAAAAGGTTGATGACGTAGCTAGGGGTTGCAAGATCGGGGCCGATAACCCAATTTGTATGTTATTCCCCGTGTCGAACACCAGAGGTCATTAAGGATTTTCTTCATTGAGCAAAATAAAAAACATCGAAAAATAATAGTTTTAGTCGTTGAACGGTGGATTTTTCCGATAATACATTTTAAATACATCTTCCACTCTGTTTTAGGCGGCGTCACAGTGCCACCTACAGGCCTGGCATATATACTACATCATTTCAAGTCATTTAAAAGTCAGTTTGCGTGTATGAAGACATTAGAGACGCACAACATTATCTGCACAATATCGGTATCGGCCGATATTGGCCGTTTAAAATGTATTATCGTAGATCGGCAAACGCGTCGAGATCCTTTGATTTGACTTGCGATCTCTTTGACTTCTATGCTAGCGCCCTCTAGAACTACTATTTAAGTTTTAATCTACATTTAATCTACATAATCTACGTTAATTAAACTACAAACGAGACTTAATGACCTTTGTAGTCTGACACAGGGGAAACTGTAAATATCGGTGTCACTTATCGGCCTAATCTCTCCCCATATATCGGCAAAAAAAAAAAATATCGATATTGAAACGATGCCACGTATAAAGAAAAGTTTGAATTACAACAAAAGACAAAGACGATACAGGGATAGTTGACTCTTCTTCCTGCAACAATCGACACCACCCCATAACAAAAGGCTGCAGTCAGCAGTGAGCGTGTTCAGACTGACGGATAAACACTGTACCAAGAGTTTATACACACATGTATGAATGAATGAATGAATGAATGAGTGAGTGAAGGCAGGACGTCGGACCCTTTTTCCCACCATTTTCTCCCAAGAGCCAGTGGAACCCAAACCCAGACCCCGGGGCATCAATCTAACAACCCTCTCCTTTTTCCATCCCCCCATACACCAGCCTCCCCCGCAACCCCCCCTCCCTCTCATCCCCTCAAACCCCCACCCTCCCACACACACACACACACACACACACACACACAGCTCGAGACACTTTCCAGGGCCTCACATGAGAACACATGGGGGGAAGGGCATGACGGGAGAGAGGGAGGGAGGGAGGAAAAAAAAGGGGGGAGGAGACAGACCGTACTCCCTGGAGGAAGGAGTGATTCACAGCAGCATGTGGTGAAGGAAGTGACTCATGTTCGGGACGACGCACACACGCAAGCACGCACACTACAGCCTTGTGTGTGAATTAAAAAAAGAACAGGAGTTTAAGTATCCTTGGGCTTGTGTGCGTGTGTGTGTGTGTGTGTGTGTGAGAATCACAGGAAAATACTTTCAGGCCCGTCTGAGCAACAGTCAACAAGAGACCAAAACACCAGAGAAAAAAGACAATCAGGTGAAAAACAGGCTGCGGGGTTCTGACCCTGATAATAAAAACATATATAAATGTTTATTTTAATACACTAGAATCTGCTCAAAAATGTGATTTTAATGTTTAAAAAAATATGCTTTGAGAGGCCAACATGTTGGTGACCTTCGACCCCCCCCCCCCCCCCACCCAACCCTACGCACATATAAACATGTAATCCACGTGTCCGTTTGTGCCACATCTGAAAGGACTCTTTTTTTTTTTTTAGGTGTTACCATTCACTAAGAGGTCAGCGTCACCTTTGACCATTCAAATCTAATCTGAGAGTCCGAGTCAACATCTGCACTTAATCTGAAGATATTCCTGCCCGGTGCTCTTCAGGTATCCTGATCATAAGAACGAGTTGGAAGCAAAAATCAAATTTTTCAAAAGGATTTTGTGACAAGAAGTAAGAAGTAAAACCTGGATAAAGTACATTTTGTGCCACTATTAAAACGGCTCACTCTCCCACACCAAAGTCCATGGAGAAAATCACTGATTTTTAAATCCTCATTTCAGATTAAATTCCATCACACAAACACCAAAGTCTTAAAACAAGACATTGTAACTTAGTAACAGAGGCAACAGTGGATCAACGACTCCTGTGTGCTGTGATGTAAAAATGATGATTTTCTCTATGGGGTTTGATGCAAGTGACTTCGAAACACAATGTTCCATTTGTTGTCATAAGTTCATCACGAACGTCACCTGAACTCAGAGCGACCTAACCCACCAACGTGGGCTTCCAAGATGGCCGCCGCTACACAAGCACCGCCACTTTTAACCGCTAACAGCACTTCTATCGTATTTGTAGTGTACACGTAGACATAAGACGTAAGCTGTTCGTGTGCTCAATATACGACATAGAGCATTCATTGTTATCGACCGGTATCTCTAACAATGGTTAACCCGAGATATACGTTTCTTTCCGAGTCCGCCATTTTGTGCCAAAAGCAGACGACAAAACGGACAAACCAGAGGCAACTGAATCTGACTATGTAAACAAAAATGAACAACGTCCTTTCTGGTCTGTGACGTAAAATTGACGATTTTCTCTATGGGGTTTAGTGTAGGGGAGAGTGACTTTGCAACACAGCAACCATGACGTGGGCTTCCAAGATGGCCGCCACCACACAAGCACCGCTACTTTTAACCGCTAACAGCACTTCTATCGTATTTATACACCTAGACATGTTGCTACGCTGTTTGTGTGCTCAAAATACGACATTATCGACCGGTTTTGCTCACAATGGCTAACTCGGGATAGACGCTTCTTTCCCCGAGTCCGCCATTTTGTGGCAAAAGCAGACGACAAAACGGACAAACCAGACTCATCGGAATATGACTATGCTAACAAAAAAGAACAACATCCTTTCTGGTGTTTGAAGGCCACTGTAGTTCTGTGAGCAGGGGGAATCCCTTTGATTGTTAAAATCTACTTTCTCACCACTAGATGTCACCAACTCTGACATACTGGACATTTAAATTGCTGTAGAGTTTCTTAGGTGAAGATTTTTGTTGATAAGTGTTTCCATAATGAAGTATTTCCTTGTGTCCTTACTGGTAGCCATACTCAGGCTAGTTCTGACTGTAGGGGGCACTATCACTTAAAGTATAAGACGATTCCATGGCATTAGGGCAAGCTAGCATGGGGCTAATACTGCCTAGATGTTTTGTTTTTTTTAATGAATTTTCTGCATTAATTCATCGTTGTCCAAGAGAAAAATTACAAAGCACAGAAGAGTGGAGTTTTTTTGTAAGCCTACAACACTTATTATTATTTACTTAACCAACTAAATCGTGAAATCTGGCTCGCAGAGATTGAGCTGATGTAATCCCACGTCACAGTCCTCACACGGAGAGGAACTACAACCGCAGGACATTGAGCTGGAAAATGAATTTTCCCTCACTTGACTGAAACGGTCACAGCAATAAAACACATCAAAGTCAACAATGTCAAAAAAAAAAGGGGGGGGGAGATAAAATGTTGAGTAAAGTGACTAAACGTTAAAAATAAAACCCGTGAGGAGGAGACGCGGGGACAACCTTCATAAAACAGCAGCAGCAGCAGAAGCAGCATCCTTCTACGAGTGTGAGGAGGAGAGAGAGGTCAAACAGGAGGAGGAGGAGGAGGTGGCGTGTCTGAGAGGGAAGAAGGAAAAGGATGTAGCTGCTCCACCAACGCCCTCCCCCACTTCCCTCCCCTCCTTTTCCGCCGCAACCAAAAAACAAAAGCGGAGGTTTTTCCTGCTCCGGCAGAATCCGTTTTACCTTTTTCCTGAGCGGAACCGCGCTCAGAAATCTCTATTATACACTATCGTTCAAAAGTTTGTGCTCACCTATGCTATTTTTGTTGCATTTTCCATTAAAAATCACACTTTTATTCATCAAAAGAGTTGAAAAATGAGAAGAAAATATAGTCGACATTGACAAGATTAGAAATAATGACTTTGAAACTGTTTTCAGTTGTGCTAACATCATTGCACAAGGGTTTTCTAATCATCCAATAGCCTTCTAACGCCATTAGCAATGTACCATTAGAACACTGGAAATGGGCCTCTATACAATATATTCCATTAACAACCAGACGGTTGCAGCTAGAATAGTCGTTTAACAACAATGTATAGAGTGTACACACATATATATATACACATATGTAATTATATATATATATATACACACATATATATACATATACATACACATATATGTATATATATACATACATACATACATATATATATATATGTGTATACACATATATATGTGTACATACACATATGTACATATACACATTTATATATATATACACACATACAAATATATACACATACATATATATATACACACACATATACATATATACATACACATAAACATATATATATATATATATATATATGTACATATACATATTTATATATATATGCACACATACAAATATATACACATACATATATATACACACATATACATATATATATATATATATACATATATACATACACATAAACATATATATATATATATATATACATATATACATACACATACATATATATATACATATATACATACACATAAACATATATATATACATATATACATACACATACATATGTATATATATATATATATATATATATATATATATGTGTGTATATATATATATATATATACACACATATATACATACACACATACACACACATATACACACACACACATATATATATATAACAAACAAAAAATTTTCTCTAACAGTGACATAATGTGTCAAACATGTTCTTAAGATAACGCAGGCTTAAGATAGTGTATTTTTTGGTTGACTCAGCTTTCTTTCTATTAAGAGGCTAAATTTAATTCCCCCCCCTGCTGTCAGCACTGTTTTCACTTCCGCGTCTCATTCTTTACAATCGTTTTCTAATCAAAAACACTGCTGACCATGTAACCGCTGATGGTCACTGGGTCACATGTGAGGTAATCTGATCTCTGTGTCATTATGCTGACATGTATAACCAGATTATATCCTCCTTTTAGTGGAACGTGAGTCATCAGCAAATTACAGTGCGTAAGTAAATGGGAAAACGAGTGAAAACCCTATCACGGAAGCGTCATAATCTGAATGTTGTTGTTGTTGTTGTTTATAGTGACGCTGTGTCGTTGCCACGGAAACATCGCCCCCCACCTCATTGATGAACTTGATGCAGTCCAGAAACATGTAGTCCGAGTGATGCTCGTTCACCACCTTCTCGTCCAGGAAGTGCCGCGGCTCCATGGTCGGGTGATCTGGAGAGGGAAGATGCAAGTACACGCGTTCACCACAAGGTGTCACCATTCACCTGCTCATGAAAATGAGCTCAGGCTGTGTGTGTGTGTGTGTGTGTGGAGCAGTAAACATGACGCACAGGATGACTCTCACATCAGTCATGATGTTTGTGAAGCAGTGACAACAATTCATTGATTACTAATTGATTAATAGATTAATGAATGAATGGATGAATCAGCTCGAGTGTCTGTGATTTGGTTTCTTTGTTCCTCGGCGACATTAAAGCAGAAAAACATTATTATTATGGACCTAATACACAGATTCTACTGCCATTTTGAATATAATTAAACAGATTTTTTAGACATTTGATTGTTTCTATTTATTGACCTCCACCAACGTGGTATATGTTTTCGCCAGAATTTGTTTGTTTATCGATCTGTTCAGTGAAAAGTCACACTGATTTCGATGTAATTTTCAGGAAATGTCCGCAATGGGAGCAGGAACAAGTGATTAAATTTTCGATGTGATCCGTAGATGCTGCGCGCCAGCAGGGTGTATTTTGTAGGCAGGCTGCGCTCTCCGAGTGCTTTTCTAGTTGATATTAGCAATGTGTTTTTTTAACTTAGCTAACACGTTTATGAAGACAATCAGAATTTCTGTTATTTAGTATGTTTTAGTTTGGGCACAGAGTGGATATCTTGACTGGTGAGGGACCACAATGCACCTGGGTGGTTGTATGTTTTGTTTATTTAACCAGCGTGAGACAGACAGACGGATAGGAATTTCTTTGTTCCTTTTGTTGGTTTGTTTGCGTTTGGACAATAAAGAACACACACATAAAATAGGGCAATAAACTGGACTGGACGTCAAGTTTCTGTCATCTGAGTAAGTTATATACTCAATTTCTTTGGATTAAGTTTGATTTTAAATGTGTTTTTCCAGCAAAAAGCCACCACAACACAGGTGAAGCAGTCGTTGTTTGTCGTTTGTGGTCTCACAGATCATATTATTGTTGTTTTTCCTTCAAATTCAGATATTTACATTTATATTAAACAATCTAAAGGGAAAGCAGCACAACTGACCTACTAACTGGGAGCTTCCCCATATGAAGGGCAGGAACTGGAAGTCGTCCAATCCCCACACACCTTGACTCCCGGCCGGCTCCATCCTGTAGGTTCTCTGCAGCTTCCTCATCATGGACAGATACCTGCGACAAAACAGAGACGCATAATATCATCAGCATCATCCTGTGATTATGAACAACACCAGAGTCCATTGACAAAAGTGGTGATTTTTTTTAGCTCCCAGGGAAACAGTAGCTGCTGGTGTGCTGCTGCCTCGTGTGGCAGGTTTGTGTCACTGAGCTGAAGCTGAACATTGACGTCTGTGTCACAGAAGTCACAAAAAGACAAATTTGAACTTATTGACGGAGGCGGCAGTGGATCAACAACTCCTGTGGGCTGTGATGTATAAATCGATGATTTTCTCTATGGGATTTGGTGTGTGGTAAGTGCAAGTGGTTCAGTTTACTTGGTGAAAAAAAAAGAAAATTCAACAGATTAAGGTTAGGTTGGACAAACAGCAGCTCACCTGGTAAACACCTTAAAAACGATGGCCAGCTGATCCTCCACCTTGAGAGCGCCGACCTTACAGAGACAGCAGAGGAACGCGGCGAACGCCGCTTCATGACCTGAGGACGCACACAAACACAATGCACAAAACAACCTTTACAACAAGACAACAAACGCTGGTTTTCTCTATGGAATTTGGTGCAGAAGAGCGAGTGGTTTCCAAACAAAATAAAGGTGCCAAATTGCATGAAAAGTATTCTTAAATGGATCATAAACATCTTAATTAACATTCCATTCATTTTTGTATTTTTCCAGCAGCTCAAATGTGAATATTTTCAGGATTATTTGCTCCATATAACAGAGAATTTCATGGACCAAAGAACTAATTGATTAAAAGATAAAAAAAATCAACAGATTAATCAGTTATTTGTTAGTTGCAGCCCTACAATTTGTTATTTAGTAGAGATAGTCAGGGAATAAGCAGGGAATCAATTGTCAGGTTCTGTTTGTTTAAAACTGATTTATTCACACTTTAAAAGCTGATATTTATGTAACAGAGTCACCTTAGGAATAAAAATAATGTTCTGTAACAGAACTGTGCACTTCAGTCACCTGTTCCGTAGTCGATCCTGGTGGAGTTCCCCACAGACTCCTTCAGGTAGACGGCGATCTCTGCCGCTGCTGCGTGTTTGTCTGCAGGAATCACTGCTGACACCAAGGCCTCTGCTTCCTGCTCACACACACACACACGATGATAATAATAGTAATAATAATATTAAACATGTTTTACAGCTATACACAGCAGCATACGGGCACATCACATTTTGTACTGACCTGGTCTAGTTTGCCGTACCAGGTCCTGTAGGCCTTGTTACCGAAGCGTGACGGCTGATCCACGGGCGGAGTCTCGTCGATCCAGCGGTCCAGCGTCGCCAAAAGATCCAGTAACTTCTCCGCCGTCTGTCGCACAAGACAAAAGCGACTGTAGCCAGTAAACATCAGCACATAATAGTTTTTATAAGGAGAAATAAAGAGGAAAAAGATTCTTATAGAGATAATACAGTTTGTCTCACTTTGTAGACTCATCTCTCTCCTGCACCAAACTCCATAGAGAAAATCATCGATTTATAAGCTCACAGAAACAGGAGCTGCTGGTCTCCTGCTGCCTCCTTTAGTAAGTTTATGTCACTTAAAGTAAACCAGAATAAAGTATTTTAAAAACTGAAGTCACAAAATAACACATTTTAACTGACTGGCAGAGGCAGCAGTGCATTAATAACTCCTTAAGCTATGATGAAAAAAATCGATGATTTTCTCTATGGAGTTTGGTGCAGGAGAATCAGAGTGACACACACTTGAAGTTCCTGTTGGAAAAGTCTGTTTAACAGTGAGATAAAGCAGTAAATATATTCTAATGATATCATAGACCTAAGGTGACATAGAGTTTGTTAGGTAAACCTTTTGTTAAGTGCTTAAAATGAACCAAAACATGAAAAATACAAACCTCAGACACTTTATAATCACACGTGATCTTCTTGCCTTTCACGCTCTCGTTCAGCGTCAGAACGAAGCCCATGTAGTCGGCGTACGCCTGTGAAACACGACAGAAATCAAGTTAGTTTCATCGGAGCTCAAATGAATCTCTTCCATATCTTTAATTCACAGAGACGGACAGGAACCCACCTGAGACTTTTTCCACTTGCTCATGTGAGGCACCATGCTGATCTCTTTCTTCGGCACCATGAAGGCAAATTCAGGCGCTTCATCCTCAGGAGTGGATCCTAACAAATGGATTTAAAACACTGTTCAGGGGAAGTGGAAAGACTGCAACACAGGAATGAATGAATGAAAAACACGGAATAGCCCTTTAGTGACACTGCACTCATTGGTGACATGGACAGAAATAACGTGATGTTAACCAGATTAAAACTATGTAGTCCGAACAAGAAAATTCTATGTAAATTACCTTAACCTGAATAAGGTCATAAGCAATAATCAATAATCTGTTTACCTGGAAACAAAAAACCTTAAAACACCTTAATTATAACATCTCCATGAGTTGCTAATAGAATATTTAATTCCCGTTTTGCATATTACAAATTATAATCTGATAATGACTCATGTTGACAACCACGATATAATCTGATTATAGGTCTACACAATCAGACAAACATCAGGAAACTCCTTATGTCCTAATCTGATTACTTTGATGATGCTCTTTGCGTGACATTCCTAATCAGATTTGTGTAATCTGGTAATCAGAATGTAGTTTAACATGTAAACAAAGGGTGGAATATTCTGACCATAGTCTCATTACGCGGACATGTATAATCAGATTAGAACACCTGCAGTGGACGTGATGATGTGTTATAAACAGGAATATGACGGCTTATTAAATCTGGGGACTCATGTAAACACCGTAATCTGAGTATTTTATTCAGAATATGGTCAGATGACAGATTCTTGGTTTCCAGTATGTACAGTATGAACTCGTTCAGATTACATGACAGTGTTTTACACTGATTTTTTTGTCTTAATCCGGTGATTATCAAAACACATTGCTGTGGATGTAACCAGTGAGTAAGTAAACAGGTCTATCAAAGGGTTGTTCCGTTTATTTCACTGCACTATGCTCTGTGTTCATAATCTGAATGATTGGATTATAACACGGGTGATAAAAAAAACAGTAAAGCCTGACTTGTTAGTAACAGGCTGCAACACTTGAACCTGTCAAACACAGTGTGTGTGTGCGTGACGCTAGCTAGCACACAAACAGTTACACACGAAGCCATCGTGTCTTAACACGGGTGACGGTTAATTATTATAAATTAACACGTGTTGAATTGAAGTTACTTGACATCATGTGTAACACAACAGACACACAAACACACACCTTTTCTCTACACCTCACGTACATGAATGATAGCGGAGCTCTGCTTGTGAACAGCGGACATTTTAGCCTCTCAAACACTAACATAGCTACTTAAATGTTCTGTGTTTTGATAACACGCAGCTGAACACACACCCACACACATAAATTCATACAAACACACATTAGCTGCGTTTACCTGACTGTTGCTCTGCTTCCGCCATGCCGCTTCTTCTCTGTTCTCCTCGCGCGGCTTCCGGGCTGATCTAAAACAGTCATGGCGGCGCACTGCCCCCTACCGGTGGGAAACGTGAACGACAACTCTGCCTCTATGGATTTGAGCTATGCAAGTGTTGTTTAAAAGGCCCTAAAAGGGTTAGGTGAGTATCTTACCAGGAAAATAACTTTATTAGAAGGTGAAGTCACCTTAACAATATTATTTGAGCAAAAAAAAGTAGTAATTTCCTTTAATAAAATGTAATCTACATTTGAGAAGTAAAAGTATTAAAAGAGTTAGAATGAAGCAATGGTTTTATTTTGTAGTAACACATAACAAAGATAGTTATTGTACAGTAAAAGAACACAAAAGTAAAGTGCATATACACAAATGTACAGTATTGTTCTTCTTACCTAATGTCCTTAAGCAAAAATGGCTCCTATAAAGTAGTATTCTGTCTAACTGATATAGACAACAAGGGGTGCTGTTATGAAGTTCCCTACTGTTTACATGACACAATATTCAGAAAATTAATTAAACAGTAATATGGATTTTCATATGTAATTCAGTCCCCAGGGCTGAGCACCCTTAGACCCCAGGTGCCCTTTTTAGTTTTTCGCCCCTGCCCTTTAAAATGTGCGTGCACGCCACTGTTCATCACTAAAACCTTGATTTGTTAATGACAGGTCCGTTGGCATGTGTTCCCACTGCTAAACTTAGCCTGAACACACAGGTGTCAAGTGTGTGTGACACACAGGAAACACACAACGAACGACGGGAAAGAAAAGAAAAAACAAAAACACACAAACTAATTTGTCACAACACCCACGGTGACAGCAGAGTGACTTCACACCGCTCTGCGGCAGCTCCCTAACGGTTTAAGGAACGCCGTCGCCGCCGGTGGTGGTGGTGGTGGCTGAAGCACCAGGAGCTAACGGCTAACGGCTAACAGCTAACCTCGTCAACCTGTGCGGACGTCACTTTTTAGTAAACAATGTGGGGCATTTGCAGCAGAACCATGGTAAGTAACGCACCGCGAGCCGATGCTACTCTTAGTTGTTATCACTGACTGGACTAAAGCTAATTTTGCTCTAAAAAACACCTGCGACAATTTAAAAAAAAGACAATAAATACTAACATTAACGGGAGACATAATGAGAGGTCATGTTACACCAAGATGCTAACCGGGTGTTGTTAGCAAGTTGACGCTGTTAGCAAAGTTAGCTCGCTCGTAGCGGCGATAGTTAATGATAAATAGCTAAGCTAACTGGGTCAAAGGTGAATGTGCGGTTAACTAGTATTCCTGACATTATATAGCACACATACACACTCTAAGGACTAGTTTGACCCTGTTATGGTTGGCTGCTAGTGTTTTTGTCGATAGGTGGCATACCATAATGCTAATTTACAGTAGTCTACATTATTCAATATACACCTTTATTTGCTACAGTCCTTCCCAAAGCCTGGGTCAGGACCCACAGATGTGTCGTGGGAGATTGTTTTTGGGTCCCCCCAAACAAATGATTAAAAATATTTTCCTCAACCTGTAATTTAAGATTTGTGTGTTTACATGCGTTTTAAATGACATGAATCCAGATAAAATAACTGTTATATACAACAGTTTGAGAACTATGGTTATAAAGATAAAAGTTATGACTTGGGAATACAGTCAGACTTGTCAAATATAGTGTTTTCCTTTATTATTATTGTCTTTATGGTGTCATTATCTGCCTTGTTTTGATTTTTAATGTTCCATATTTTCAACAATTAAAAGAGTTTGGCTGGTTTATTGGACAATCTCATGTTGTTGTCCGTCCTCTGCTTATGTCTATAGATCAAAGGGCAACATTACATAAAAGGTTTAAGTGTTTTTAACACAGAAAAGAGGAAGAAGGTTTTCTTCAGCATCTGCAGTAGTTGATGTCATGAGTTGAATTCTCTTTTCCGTGATTCCCCCCATAAATTGGTCATTTTCATATAAAATCCTATTTTTAAAGTTGGGAAACGGGTTTTTCCCCTTGGCCTCAGTCAGTCCTTGGCTTGTCCATTTGTGTTAAAGCTGAAGATGAGGACACACTGCCCTCTGCTGGTGGCTCTAAGTTGCTCATTGTATTTGTATGGTGGATCTGAGGTGCTGAAACACAATAAACCAAAAGGGTCAGTTATAGTTTTTGTCTCTTCAGATACCGGTGCTAAATCCACACTTCCAACATAGTGACTGCACAATATACATGAAAGAATACCCTTTATTTGTTAGACAACAAACCCTGTGGAGAATAAAAGTTTTCATAGTTAACATAAAGAAAAGAACATATCACATTTACCTGCCAAAATCACAAGTCTGGTATGTAGACGTGTTGACAGAAATGAAGTAGGAAGTCGTCCTGTTTGTTTAAAAGGCGAAGCCACAATGATTACAGGAGGAACAACAACTTCACATCTACCCCTCTGTATTTCAGGTGAAGGTCGGGATGGCGAAACCCTGCAGCTTTGTGAAAACCAACCACTTGGTGAAGCCCGTGTCAGCGACCCGGGTCGCCGGCAGGTACCTGACCCACCAGCAGGGTCTGCCCGGCCTGCCCGTGCCCGCGCTGCAGCAGACGTGCGAGCGCTACGTCGCGGCGCTGGAGCCCATGGTGGAGGCGGAGGAGCTGCGGCGCACCAAGGAGCTGGTGAGGGAGTTTCAGAAGGCGGGAGGCGTCGGCGAGCGTCTGCAGAGAGGCCTGGAGGCCCGAGCGGGCAGGACGGAGAACTGGGTGAGTTCAGCTGGACACGCACAGCAGCTGTGAACACATCCTTTAAACTACATAAACACATTCATTACACACTAGTGAAGTATAAAGTGATTGCAGTGTGGTTCAGAATGGAAAAAATCCCACTTTTTAATCCACATTTTGTCATATTCAGGCAGTTTAAAGACCAAATACAAAGATTGTCCTAATCACACATTATGTATGTAAGAAATTAATGGCTGAGAACATGGCGATATGGTGCAGTAAATCATATATCGTTTGATAAGGACAATTCAAGTCACCCCAGTTCAACTGCAGCCTGCTATTTACATAATGTAGTAACTGATGGTTCGTACATAGAGATTATAGAGATTATAGAGATTATAGCCACTGTTAGTTTACAACTCCTGACCTTAGTTAGGCCTTTAAAGAAAGAAGAAAATGGTGTGAAGGCTGAAAACCGTTTCTCCAAACTTCTGTTCAGGATTTTTCAGTTGTTTTTAAAGGTGCATTCCAGTTATGGTCAGAATTTCCCACTTCCTAGTCGGATTTCCAACTTTCCAAGATGGCTGCCATTCGCGCCATTTGTAAAAAAAAAAAAAAATAGAAACTCTCTACGCTACTTTTAATGTGAACTACACTTCTGTCTTTTTTGTTTCACATAAAGTCACTCGCACACATTGTGCGTCCATGTTTTTTTTTGTCCCGACTTCTCGTGAACTGGAACACAGTTAACTCGGAGGTCGCGTTCCTTCCGGTTCCGACTTACAGCTCCCGATGTAAATGGTAAACATGCCGTTAAAATATGGGCGAGATGACGTTATTATAAAAATGGGGTGTGGTCGCTGTTAACGCTCTGTATCTGGATCTTTGATTGACAGTTGTCAGAGTGGTGGGTGCAGCTGGCTTATCTGGAATACCGCCTCCCTGTGGTCGTCCACTCCAGTCCCGGGCTGGTTCTACCTCGCATGAACTTCAGCGGCAAACCGGGACAAATCAGGTGATCACACACTGAACACACACACACACAGCATTATAAAGTATATGATTGTATTTTTTCAGCCACTTACGATCTAACGGTGATGTTTTTATATCCGTGCTTTTTTTTAAAGATTTGCTGCCAAGCTGATAGCCGGGGTGCTGGACTTTAAAACCATGATTGACAAGTGAGTACAGGCTTCACACATGTGAACATAATCATTCTATAAGAAGATAGTTTTTATTCAAGCCTTTTCAGTTACTTTTTGTCCATTTTAAAACTGCACGAGCAGGCGTGGGAATCTGAGGGAATCTGAGCCGATATCATGCTCCGTATCGGTCCGATACCGGCTTAAATGATTAGATTGGAAATGGGAAAAATCACGGCGTCTCTCGTCTGTGTTTGACAGTGAGACTCTTCCTGTGGAGTACCTGGGAGGAAAGCCTCTGTGCATGAACCAGTACTACGAGGTGCTGTCGTCGTGTCGCATCCCGGGTCTGAGCAGGGACTCGGTGGTGAATCACGCCAAGAGCTCGCCGCCGCCCAGACACATCACCGTCATACACAACTACCAGGTGAGGAGTCTCGAGGAGCCTCTGAACTATTGTTGACTTACTTTATTTGTGTTATTAGACAGCTGTTTCTGAGTGTAAGATAAAGGTTTTCGACCGCTCAATCTCGTGAACCAAAGCCCATAGAGAAAGTAGTCGTTTTTAGCTCATGGAGGGAAACCTGAGCTGTGTGCTGTGATGTAAAATGAATGATTTTCTCTATGGAGTTTGGTGTGGGAGACATGTATTTTTAAGTGGCTAAAATCTTCCCCCTCTTCCTGAAATCAGTTTTTTGCACTGGACGTGTACAACAGCGACGGGACGCCGCTGACGGTCGATCAGCTCTGCGCTCAGCTGGAGAGAATCTGCAGCTCCTCGCCTCAGGGCGCCGCCGAGCCCGTGGGCATCCTGACCACGCAGCACCGCGACGCCTGGGGAAAAGCCTACGTCGGCCTCACCGAGGGTGAGCCTACAGCGACGCCCAAGTGAAGTATAGATAAATACGGCGCGGTAGTGTAACGGCAGTGCGTGTTTTCAGACCAGACCAACAGAGCGTCGGTGTCGGCGATCCAGAGAAGCATCTTCGCCTTGTGCTTGGACGGGGCGAGGCCTCAAGTGTCGGACGACATGTACCGCAGCTCCGCCGCCGTCCAGATGCTGCACGGAGGCGGCAGCGAGTGGAACAGCGCCAACCGCTGGTGCGATAAGACGTTACAGGTGAGCCAAAATAAAAGATTCTGACCACTGCGGGGTTAAATCAGGTTTACGTCAGTGTGTCAGGATGGTTTTCAGCTAATGCTAGCACATGCTTTTTTAGCTTTTCTACGAATTACTTAAGCGATGATTTAAAATAATTGTTTTGTTTTGTTTCAGTTCATTGTCGGAGAGGACGGCACGTGCGGCGCAAACTACGAGCACGCTCCGGCTGAAGGCCCGCCCATCGTGGCCTTGATCGACCACGTCGTCGAATACACGTAAGTAGGTCAGGGATTATTCAGCCTCCGCAGACGCCTCGCTTGGATTTTCTTCCTTAGTCAACGGTTTGTTGACTTTTTGTTTGTCCACAGGAGGAAGACGGAGGACGCGCAGGGTCTCGCCGACCCGCTGCCCGTCCCCCAGAAACTTCATTTCAACATCACACCTGAGATCAAGAGGGACATCGAAGACGCCAAGCAGAGTATGAACAAGTGAGGACAGCTGTTACGTAGAGGGATACGTAGACCTTAAGTCTTTAGCATTTTCTTGTACCCCACTGTCCCTGGTACAGCGGTTAGCACTCTTGTCTCGACTGTCTGGCGGTTACGTTTGACTCACTTAGCCAAGTTTTTTTTGTCATATGCAAATAGTAAGTCGCAATTAAGCAAATACTGTTTTTGATGTTTGAGATCAAACAAGGGAACGTGACGTGTTTACTATCAAAGTTTCTACACTTGGTTCTACATTAACCCTCAGGCTTTAGTCGAATTTACTACCCTCTTAGATCATTAAGGACAAAAATGTCCACAAAACTGGTGTAAAAACTTAACAGATGAATATTTGTTCTGCATAAATCTCTTCAACGACGTCAACCCTGCTCAAAACCGTTGAAATGGCAGTTTGATTTGGGGATATTCACCACATCCCTCTGCGTTTAGAGTTAAAGAGAAGTGATCAATATCAATGAAATCCTAGCGATACCCGTCTTTAGTGACCATCTTTATGTGTGCTCTCTCAGGATCGCTCAGGATCTGGACATGAGGGTCATTGTGTTTGGTCACTTTGGCAAAAACGTCCCCAAGACCCACAAGATGAGTCCTGACGCCTTCATACAGATGGCGCTGCAGCTGGCCTACTACAGGTGCGGTGTCGGAACAGTCGCGTGGTGATATTAGGTGAAATTAGACGTGATTTTTATATCAACGCGTTTCTCGCTCTTCCATTTGACAGGATGCACCAGCGCTGCTGTGCCACGTATGAAAGCGCCTCGCTGCGAATGTTCCGACTGGGACGCACAGACACGATCCGATCGGCCTCGAGCGCCTCGTCTGCCTTCACCAGAGCCTTCGATGACGTCAGCAAACAGGTCGGTTCATTATCGGATTTAAGACACTTTTATACGTTAATTCAGAAGATTTTAACTCTGTTTTCTGTGTGAGGATCATTGAAAAACATGGAAGTAAAAAATTAAACCGGCGACCATTTTGTGTCCTGTGGATAATCAGTGACACAGAACTGAAATAGTTGTGATTGAAGGATTAAATCGAAGACACTTCGATCAAAGAAATCCAGCCTTTTGTCGCACTTCTCTTCCTCTTAGTAAGACACGAAGCTAGCTATGAAGTTTAGTCCGTGTCCGTTAACGGTGTCAACGCTAACGCACATTAACGTATGACGCGTTGCCATGACGACTGACTGGAAAAAGACGCATGTGATGTCATGTTTACCAGAGTCCAGGCACCATTTACCAGTTAGCTTTGTTAGCTTCATTAGATGCATTAGCGCTATTAGCGCGCCTACAGTCGAACTGGAGCGGTCTGTTTATTAAAGGAAAAGAGCAGCTCTACAAATAACCAGCGTACCTGTGTACTGCGTATTTGTGCCTCTGTTTTTAAAGGTTAGCGTTACTTTAGAGACTCGTTTTGACAATCGGGAGTCACGTAAAGATGGAGTCACGAGCGTCGTCGACACCTTTAACGCATGGCGCGTTTCCATGACAACTGACCGGAAAAAGACACGCATGATGTCATGTTTACGTAACTCCGATTGTTAATAGTAACGCTAACAGACCGCTCTAGTTCAACTGCAGGCGCGCTAACAGCGCTAAAGGAGCTAACGGAGCTAACTGGTAAACGGTGACTGGACTCCAGTACCGTGGCACGTAAACATGACGTCACGTCTTTTTTCCGGTCAGTCGTCATGGAAACGCGTCATGCGCTAACGTGCTAACGTGCCCAGTACTAGCTTAAAAGTATATTTGTCCACTGTATCTGATGCAGCATGTGTTTGTTCGCGTTCTTCACAGAACACAGAGAAGCTGGACCTGATGGAGAAAGCTGTCCAAGCTCACAGGTCCTACACAAACATGGTGAGTGGACTTTTTTTTTTTTAAAGCATCAAATGTGGATTAATCCGCCTCTGAAAATAGTCCCCACCTCTGCCCCTGTGTATCTCCGTGTCTCCTCAGGCGATCAGTGGTCAAGCCATAGACCGACACCTGCTCGGCCTGAGGATGCAGGCGGTGGAGGAAAACCTCGCCGTGCCCGAAATCTTCCAAGACGCCGCCTACGCCAAAGCGCTACACTACCAGCTGTCTACGAGTCAGGTAAGGTGGGCGGGCGGAGCCTGGGTACCGGCGCACGGCGTCGCAACACTGTCGTGAAAAGCTGCTGTTCTTGTCTCTCCGCCAGGTCCCGTCCAAGACGGACTGCGTCATGTGCTTCGGCCCGGTGGCGCTGAACGGATACGGCGTGTGCTACAACCCCATGAACGACCACATCAATTTCGCCGTGTCGTCGTTCAACGCCTGCGAGGAGACGGACGCGCGGCGCCTGGCTCAGGCCGTGGAGGGAGCGCTGCTGGACATGAGGACTCTGCTGGAACAGACGCCGCGAGCCAAACTCTAAAAGCTCCGCCTCCTCCTCCTCCTCCTCCTCCTGACGTCACTCGAGTCATGTGACCTGACGGCATCCCAGTGACCAGGTACCTCCACACCTGGGTCAGCGCGTGTTCCAGTCTCCAGTCTGTGCTAGCGATGATCGTGCACTTTATTAAATGATGCTGTGAAATCTTAACGTCTATTTCCCGACAAACTCTGAATCACAGCAGAAATCAACCCAATAATAATTCATAAACACAGACCGAGACCTTTTTTTAGACAAAACTAGATGTTTGTTTGATCACTGTCTGAAAACTAACTGCATCATCACAGTCAAAATGGCCAGTTTGGAAGACGCGACGAATCGAAACAGTACAAATACTAAAGAGTCATGAATGAGACTTTAAGAAAAGCAGAGTTTTCTGTTTCCTTGTCTTTGTGCCTGTGGTTCAGCGTTAACATTTTACAACAATATCGGGGAAAAAAGAACCATTTTCAACTGAGCCACTTTTTAAATCAGTGTATCTGGTCACTCAAATCTATTTATACCAATGATGACTTGCATTAACGTCTTTCTATCACACAGTACTTGACTGAAATGTGGCAGCGTCCTTTTTTTCATACACTACCTTTCAAAAGTTTGCCGTCACCTATACATTTTTTTGTTGTGTTTACCATTAAAAGTCACACTTTTATTCACCAAAAGAGTTGCAAAATTAGTAGAAAATACAGTCAAGAGTAGAAATAATGATTTTTATCCAAAATAAAACTGTTTTCAGCTGTGCTAACATCATTGCACAAGGGTTTTCTAATCCTCCAATAGCCTTCTAACGCCATTAGCAAACACAATGTACCATTAGAACACTGGAAATGGGCCTCTATACACCTATGTTCCATTAAAAACCAGACGTTTGCAGCTAGAATAGTCGTTTACCACGTCGCTTTAATTCCTTGGAAGAAAAGTGCTTTTCCTTCAAAAAATAAGGACATTTCTAACTTAAGTGACCCCAAACTTTTCAACAGTAGTGTATATACAGTACCTTTTATCCAGCATTTCCTGCAGCACTCGCAGTCACCAGTGAGTTGCCCGTTGCGTCACCTTTATGTATTTGAACTCCCGGGTTTGAAACCTCGAGATTTTGCAAGATTTGGTGCCACGTTGACGTTTAGCAATGCTCGTAATGTTGGATACAGCCTCAAAAGGCTGGATTCTAAGATGTAAAGAAGAAGTTAAAAAAAAAAAAAAACACGTCTGTGACGTCTACCGTCGTCCACGTTCAGTAATTGTCCACCGGAACGACATCGCTCCGTTTCCCAGCCTTTGCGCTCTAACCACTAATTTAATTATCACACTTTATGCCTTGTGTCTTATCTTATACATCACATTATACAATAAACCTGATCAGTGTGTGTTAGATTTGAGCAGAAACGATGTTTGTTGTTGTTGTTGTTGCTCACTTTGGTCCGACTCAGCGTTTCACATGTCAAATATGGACAATCTTGTCTCTCAGTGTGTTGTTTACGTCACTGTCTCTGTGTTTCAATCTTGACGCTGGACACATTTTTTATTTCTGCTGTTTGCCTCGGTGCCTTTCTTCTTCCTTTCAGCAGGGGGCGCCAAAGTCAGAATCAGACTTGAATATTTCACCACTGGAAATTAAACATTGTTTTGAAACAAATGTCAACTGCAAATATCTGTGAATGATAGAGAACATAATGTAAGGAAGTGTGATGATTACGAAGGTAGAAATAAACCATTTTATCAACTAAAAACAGGTTTATTGTTATTTTGCAGGACACATCAGTAACATACAACAAGTATTGAAGACTCGGTTTTCGTCGCTGTCAATACACTCCTTTATCTCCCAAGGTTAAGAACTGCCACAAAAACTTTCAGAAAATGTCATCTAAATCTGTTTATTTAATGATAATGAAATATGATCAATGTGGCCAAAAGCATAAAATAATTTGAGGACATTTAACCTATTTAAAAAATGTAAACAAAAGTAACTAATTACTTTTAGTAACCAATAACTAAAATTTTTCAAAATAAGTCAAAACACAGTACTTTTATTTATTCAAATAATTCACTGTAGTGCTGTATATTTTTCTGCAAATTCACTTTTATCTTTTCAAAATAATTCACTTTATTTTGAAAAAAATTATATTTTTTTGAAAATTCATTTTTATTTTTTCAAAATAAAACCTGGAGCGACAAAACACACAGTACTTTTATTTTTTCAAAATAATTCACTTCATTTCGAAAAAAGAATTGTATACTTTTTTGAAAATTCACTTTTATTTTTTCAAAATAAAACTCAGTGACAAAACAGTACTTTTTTTTTAAAATGTTTAATTCAAAATGAAAGTTTTGTTTTGGAAACGAAAGGTATATTTTTTTGATGATTAACTTTTATTTATTTTTTTATTTTTTTTAATTCAAAATAAAAGTACTGTACGTTTTGTCGCTCTGAGTTTTATTTGGGAAACAAAAGGTAAATTTTTTGATCATTAACTTTTTTTTTTTTATTCAAAACAAAAGTACTGTACGTTTTGTCGCTCTGAGTTTTATTTTGAAAGAAATCACTATAAATTGATTTGGTGACCCAGAAAATATCTCCATGTATTTTTTTTTTACCCTGATCCAGTTCCTGTAGAAGAGCCTCGTTCCTGGTTCTGTTTGAAGCTGTGATGTAAAATAAGTCAAGAGGCGTTTTCTTACCGTCGGAACAGAAACTTTAAATTGGGAAACGTAAAGAAAACCTGTTTGACGAAATAAGAAAAGAAGCCGAGGGTAATTCAGGGATCGTCCGTCTGATCTGTATCGCTCTGACTCACGCTTACCAGAAAGCCACATTTCCTGCCTGAACTCCACATGGATTTCACAACTCGGGCAGTGAAAGAGATTCCAGAGTGACTTCTGTGGAAGTGAGGGGAGTGAATGTGTTTCCTCACAAAGTAACCTGACACTGTTCTGAGTGAGCCAGAGCTGCACAAAGTCACCGTCTCTCCTCCTGGAAGCATCTCTGTCCTCCATCACACGCTCTGTAAACGCTCTGTAAACGCTCTGCGAAGGATGTTTTCAGTGTTGTTGTTTTAACCGTTTTCCACCGCAGAGTCGACAGGTCGCTGACGCGGAGCCGGAGGATCATGGACACGTGGGTTTTACTGGCCTTGTTGTTCTGTGGGAGGAGGACGCAGGGAGGAGGAGGAGGAGGAGGAGGACACGGTGAGTGTTGCCTTCACTGACCTCTGATCACCTGATCTAGCCCCTTGCAGAGAGAGAGAGAGGAAAACCACCCCCAACAGGTGAGTTCAGGCTCAGTGTGCTGTGAGCGCCACCTGCAGCCCGAGATGTGGAGGCTCGCTCTCATTTAAGGTGCCTTCAACTGTAGTCGGAAGGTCGGAATATCTGACGAGGAAGGAACCTCGCCCAGGGTTCCCACGGGTCCTTGAAGTCCTCGGAAGTTGATCTTTTAAGAAAATGTTACGGCGCCACCTGCCGTTTCGTGCCCTGCGTTGCTTGATGTACGCGGACTAAGGCCTAGTGCTAGCGGTGTTGCGCGCACTCTCCACCGTCTCCACCGTTGACGCGAGATGCAGAACAATGAGCGAGTAAAGCCGGTCAAGAGAGAGAAACATTTTTTTACGTGATTTTCGGTAAATTAAAATTCACAAAGATCTCCGTCTCACCAAAGACGAATGACAAAGACCGACTTTGTCCGGTGCAGAACGCGAGTTGTCCTCCGAACGTACGCCGTGTCGGCACATTCGGCAAAGTTAATAAATTGGTCCTGGAAAGTCCTTGAACGGTCCTTGATTTTTCAAATCAACCAAGGTGTGGGTTATCCTGCTCAGCAAACCCGACATGGAACGCTTACGACTTCACGATGTACGTGAAACGCGCTTTTTAAAACATGGCTGCCAGGCAGTGAAACATAGGAAAACGGATGTTAGCCACTTAGCTTAAATTTCCATTTGTTGCACTCTAAATTAGATGTCACAGATTTCTTTTTTTTTACTCTAATCCTTTAATAATTCGTTATTGAGTATGTCCTGTTGTGAAAGAAAGACTTTTTTCAACAGAAAACTGAGGTTTGTGTTGTTTGGCGTACGCTAACGCTCCCACACCAAACCCCATAGAGAAAATCGTTGATTTTAGCTCTCGGTGACGCAGCAGCTGCTGCTCTTACTGTCGCCTCGTTTGGTTTCTTCTCCCCACTTTGTGAATGCGAGCAAATTGTTTCAAACGTCAAAGTTACAAAATAACACGAGCGAACTCGCCGACGGAGGCAATTGCTGATTTTTCTCTATGGACTTTGGTGTGGGAGAGTGAGACGTTCACAAAGGCTGTTTGACAGTGAGATAAAGTTTTTTTTTTTTTTATCGATTTCAGGCGCTTTACCGTGCGGACCGCAAAACCTGACGCCGAACGCCTCCGACCAGGTGATGACGTCGTCCTGGGAGGACACGCCCCCCCCCTGCGGCGCTCTACAAGAGCCGCTCATCTACGAGCCGCAGGTCCTCGTCGAGGACGAAAACGTTCATCGCGTACGAGTCGATTCATGGGACATCTAACGTCGAGTTACCGAGAAAAAAAACAAACATTGAACTTGTTTATTAAACCGTTTCAGGACCAGGTGACCGTGACCCCGGAGCAGATCGGATCCGCCCACTTCTGGAACTGGACGGCTCCGTTACCGTTGGAGTGCGTTTCCCATTTGCTCAGGATCAGCTCCAGGAACAAGAACCTCACAAGGGCCTGGACTCAGGAGAAGACTCTGCCAGGTTTCCTCATCAGAAGGTTTTTTTTTTTTTTTTAAACAGGACCAATCAGATTCACCGATTTAACGTTTTTCTCTCTTCTTACAGGGAAGAAAAGCTCCGATAGGCCGATGGTTTTCCCACCTGACCGAACGTTTGAGGTGGGCAGCAACGCCACCTTCTGCTGCGTTCTGCCGCCAGGACAGGTCTTTGACCGGATGTACGTGAACGGGCAGGCTAGCACCGCCATCAAGGACGAACGCAAGATCGACGAGCGGACGTTCGTCCTGACCGTTCAGCTGGACCGGCCGTCGGTCAGCAGCTCCACAGACGTCATATGTACAAACGGAGAGAAGAAGAGAGGAGTAGCTTCTGTTTTTGTCGGCTGTGAGTCGCTGACTTTTTTTTTTTTACTTATTATTGTTTGTAACAAAAGTACGGAAGAGGATTAGGGCCACACGGGAAGAAAATATTTGAGTTCTGACTTTAAACTCAGAATTTAGGCACCTGTAGTTCTGAGTTCAAGTGGGAAATTCTGGGAATAAAGTGGGAATTCTGAGAATAAAGTCAGAATTCTGACTTTAATACTCAGAAGTCTAAGAATAAAGTCAGAGTTCTGAGTTTAAAGTTGGAATTCTGGGAATAAAGGGATAATTCTGAGTTTAAAGTTGGAATTCTGGGAATAAAGTCGGAATTCTGAGAATAAAGTCAGAATTCTGAGTTTAAAGTTGGAATTCTGGGAATAAAGTCGGAATTCTGAGAATAAAGTCAGAATTCTGAGTTTAAAGTTGGAATTCTGGGAATAAAGTTGGAACTCTGAGAATAAAGTCAGAATTCTTAGTTTTAAAGTCAAGAGTTCTGAGTTTGAAGTCAGAATTCTAGGAATAAAGTCTTAGAAAAAAAGTCAGAATTCTGACTTTAAAACCGAGAATTCTGAGTTTTAAAGTCAGAGTTCTGAGTTTAAAGTTGGAATTCTGGGAATAAAGTTAGAATTCTTAGTTTTAAAGTCAGAATTCTAAGAATAAAATCAGAATTCTAAGAATAAAATCAGAATTCCAAGAATAAAGTCAGAATTCTTCATTTTAAAGTCAGAGTTCTGAGTTCTAAGAATAAAGTCTTAGAAAAAAAGTCGGAATTCTGAGGTTAAAGTCAGAATTCTGACTTTAAAACCCAGAATTCTGAAGTTAGAGTCAGAATTCTAAGTTTTAGAGTCAGAATTCTTAGTTTGAAGTTCTTTATTCCATTACACAATGGTCTTTTCGGTGACGTCGGTGGTTGTCGGTATAACCGTCTTACTAGTTTGGTCCAAAGGTTTACTTGGACTTGATGAAGATCGTTTTAAACTGAGCTCATGTTCTATGAGTCTGGAAATGAAAAGAAGGTGCGTTTGTTTTGACGCTCAGATCCACCTGGTGACGAGGATCTTCAGTGTGAAACCAGAGATCTGGAGTCAGTTCGGTGTCACTGGGCAGTCGGACGAAACACACACCTGTTCAGTGACCCGACGGTCTATCGTCTGCTTGGAAGGTAAACGTTTCTGTGTGTTTTCTTAGTGATCTATCAAACTATCAAATGTTTCTTATTTCCCTGTGTGTTTTATCTTCCAGACCGTGTGCAGCAGCAGTGTCTGCGTCTGAGTCTCGAGGCCAATGTTCTCAGAAGGTTCACCAAGTCGCTGGAGTGACGAACTGGACGTTAACGGCACAGAATGTTCTGGGGAAGGTGGAGCTGACGGACATCGCAGACCTGATGGACAGAGGTCAACCTTCATCTCTGCTGCTGCCTTTATACGTTAATAAACTCTTCTCTTCTGACTTTAAAACTAAGAATTCTGACTTTATGCTTAGAATTCTGACTTTAAACTCGGAATTCTGACTTTAAAACTAAGAATTCTGACTTTATTCTTGGAATTCTGACTTTAAACTCGGAATTCTGACTTTAAAACTTACAATTCTGTCTTTATTCTTGGAATTCTGACTTTAAAACTTAGAATTATGACTTTATTCTTGGAATTCTGACTTTAAAATTAAGAATTCTGACTTTAAACTCAGAATTCTGACTTTAAAACTAAGAATTCTGACTTTATTCTTAGAAATTAAGAATTCTGACTTTATTCTTAGAATTCGGCCTTTAAAATTCAGAATTCGGACTTTATTCTTAGAATTCGGACTTTAAAATCAGAAGTCTGACTTTATTCTCCTAATTCTGACTTTAAATACTTAATTCAAATGATCTGAACCTTTTTAGTCTTCATTTATCTTCATGTGTCTAGTGTCACTGTCTCATATTTACTAACTTATATAAACTGAATTTTACTTGATCACATTTAACTTTTCTTCACATTAATCTAGTCCTATCTTATGTTAACTTTATTTTACATAACTTCATTTTATTTTTGCTTAAGTCATATTAACAGAATTTTTACTTAACTTATCCAGTCCTATCTTATTTCAACTTAATTTCATTAGCTTAACTAAACTTAACTTGCCTGAAACTCATATTAAATGAATTTTACGTAACTTCTCTAGTTCTACCTTACATTAACCTGATTTACTCAATTTAACTTATCTTGAGTTCATTAAACTTGACGTAGCTTAACTTTACTGCACTCTTATCTTATCTTCAGTTGACTGCAGTTCACTCCTTCACCACTGGGTGTCACTAAACCTTACATGTGAAACCCTTGACACCTTTGCTGCTGCTGATGATGATGATCAGCTGTACTGAGTCGGTCATTTTCTTCCGATCATCTGAAACACCTGCGGTGCACCTGTGGCGCCCCCTGCTGTCTGGTCTTTGTGATGTTTTCAGTCACATGAACTCTGTTTTTTGTCTGTGCTTCAGTTCACATGTTCGCCCCGGAGAACGTGACCGCCGTAGCCGTGACGCCCAGGAACGTGACCCTGAAGTGGACGTGGAGGTTTCAGCGCTACAGGAATCTGAGCGTGACGTGTCGCGTCAACGTTAGCCACGGCGGATCCAGCGCCGTGGTGAGTGTGTGTGATGCTAGCGGCGTTTTTTTTTTGTTTTTTTTACGTTAAACTCCTCCTCCTCTGACGACTTCCTCTCGTCCCTGTGGTCTTTCCAGAGTGAAGCCTCTGGTGTCGGACTGAACTCTGCACTTGTGACTAAGCTGATTCCGAACTGGAAATATAGCGTCACCGTACAATGTCGGATGACGCAGCGTTTCTGGAAGTGGGGCGACTGGAGCTCAGCGTCCACGTTCCACACAGAGGCCGATGGTCGGTGTTTAAAAAAAACAAAAAAACAAAAAAAACGATTCTAGCCTCGCATTTACGTACAAAAAGATCCGACTGTCCACACGTGTGTTATCAGTGCATCCACTAGAGGGCAGCGCACAGTTCAGAGTTTCCGACGTCAACAAAATAAGGTTCTTGTTGTCGTCATCCTTCGACTGAAACTCGGTAAACTCTTTTTGTTTCACGACATGGGAAGTTTTCGCACGCGACATGCTAGCCGTGGAAAAGGTATAGCCGTGAGAACGTTGTTGCTAGGCAACGGCAGCGGCAGCTAGCGTGCGAGTAGGTATAAAGTTCACAAGAAAAAACGACGTCAGCTAAGAAACCATTCCGAACTGAAATTTGAATTACCCTTTACTTCCACGGACGTCGCAAACTCTGAACTTCGTAAACTTTCCGATTCAATTTATACGCACACATTTGATCCGTCTAAACTCTAGTGTTTATGTCGTGCTTCTGTTTCAGTTCCCGACGCTCTCGATGTTTGGATGCAGATGAAGGAAAACCACGTTGTCATTATGTGGAAAGTAAGTTTTTAAACAAAGCGACAAATAAATACTGCGAATAGTGGATTTATCAACAACTAGAAACCATTAGAATGATAATAAATGAGCTCTAAGACATTTTTAAGACATTTTCTATGAAACTCATTGGCTCACGCATTTAAAACTCACATTTTTCCCTTTACAAATGTGCCATTTAGCGTGAAAGAGCCTTAAATGAGTAAGTTAGCAGGCTACACTTTGAAGCCCCGCCCCCTCCAAAATAACAAAGGAGGTGCTAGCTTCTATCTCTGCTTTAGCGCTGTAAAAACAAATAACATTTAAAGCATGTAAAATGTAGGTAAATTGAAGATAAATACTACAAACCAAGCTTTATCTTGTGACGCTATTCACTATTAATTCAACTTATTTTATTAAGTTTATTATTTTTATTAACATATTATTTTATTATTAATTTAACTTGTGAATTGTATTATTATTATTATTTTATTGTATTATTATTATTTTATTATTAATTGAACTTATAAATGTTTTATTATTTTTATTATTATATTATTATTGTATTATTAATTTAACTCGTGAATTGTATTATTATATTTTATTATTTAACGTATTCATTTTATTAATTGTATTAATCCTATTTTATTTTATTAGTAATTTAACTTTTGTGACACTATACCACTATTCGTTTAATACAAAAGTCAAGTTCATGCACAAAGACGGTGAAATCACTAACCATAACCACTGACGACCACCTTCACCATGTCGTGGCGTTCCCCTCCCTATAGGAGCTGCTGGATCACCAGAGTCATGGACGCGTCGTAGATTACACAGTGACCTGGGCTGAGACGACGGCGACAGAACAGCGACGACCGCTCAACGCGACCACGGTGACCTACGGCGAACGCAGTGCGGTTCTCGGCGTGGGGAACGCGAGCGGCGTCCGCTATCTCGTCACAGTTACAGCGAGAAATGACGAGGGAAACTCGCCGCCGTCCACCGTCGTCACCCCTGACGTCAACACGGGTACGAGTAGTACCCGCATCACGCATTTCCACGATGACTGACCGAAAAAAGACGTGCGTGACGCCATGTTTACGTGACTCCGGATTGTTTAAAATGAGTCTCTAAAGTAACGCTAAACTTTAAAAACAGAGGCACACATACGCAGTTACACAGGTACGCTAGTTATTTGTAGCGTTGCCTCTTTTCGTTTCATAAACAGACCGCTCCAGTTCGACTGTTGGCGCGCTAACGGCGCTAAAAGGAGCTAACGGAGCTAACTGGCAAACGGTGCCTGGACTCCGGTTATCGCTGCACGTAAACATGACGTCGTACGCGTCTATTTCCGGTCAGTCGTCACGGAAACGTGTGTCATGCGTTAACGCACGTTTTATCACCTCTTGGTCTGCCTGTAATACCTCCACAGGCCACCAGGGGTGTTGGAGCTTCTGCCCACACTTTAGGAATCATTAAATTAGACTATTCTTTAATATATTTTAACCATATAATGTTGTAAAGTCACCTACGTTTGAAACACCAGCGTAATGAAAACTGATTTTCGCTCTGTTTTGGTCTCCACCACAAATATCTGCATCAAACATTTTGTTTTAGTTGTAAATGTGTTTATTTTCAGATTCAGCCAGCGTCCACACTTCTCGGATCGCCGGCGTTAACGGCAGCTTCCCTCTGTCCTGGTCGTCCAGTCCCGCTGCGAGCTGCGGTTACGTCGTGGACTGGTGTCCGACCTCGGGACGCGGCGCCCCGGAGTGGCTCAAAGTGCCGCCTCATCAAACCAGCGGCAACATCCTTTCAAGTAAGGTTTATTCATCGACTGTAAAACAGTTGCAGCGATAAGAAAAGCTTTGTCGTTACAGTTTTTATTTTGTTGGTTTTCTCTTTGTCAGAAAACTTCAAAGACGGGCTGAGATACTCTTTGTCCGTATTCGCCTGCACACGCGGAGCTCCAGAGCTGCTGGAGAGACGCGAGGGTTATGTCCGCGAGCAAAGTAAGAAAAGGTTACCCTGGCAACGTCGTTTCTTTTCATCACTTAAATCTAAACGCGTTTTCACTTCGGCAGGAATACCAGACGGCCTTTTTACGGCGATCGAGTGGAAACAGCCGGGGTCAAAGGTCGACGTGACCTGGGCTCCGGTGGCCGTGAGCGAGCAGACCGCGTTCATCGAGGGCTACGTTCTGTACTGGTCCGACGACAACGACGACCGTCGCAGCGACAACGTAGACTTTCACGTGAGCACAGGTATCGTAACCTTCCGCTTATTTTAAGCTATGAGGCTACAAATGATGCGACGGGTGTTATTTTTATGATAGCGCTGGGCATGCTAACGGCGTCAACGTTAACGCACATTAGCGCGTTTCCGCGACGACTGACCGGGGAAAAAGACGCGCGGTACCTCATGTTTACGTGCTGCGGCACCAGAGTCCAGGCACCACTTACCGGTTAGCTGCGCTAGCTCCTTTTAGCGCCGTTAGCGCGCCTAAAGTGTAAATTGGAGCGGTCTGTTTATTAAACGTAAAGAACATCGCTAACTAGCGTACCTGTGTACTGCGCATGACACGTTTCCATGACGACTGACCGGAAAAAAGACGCACAGGACGTCATGTTTACGTTCCGCGACACCGGTGTCCAGGCACCGTTTACCAGTTAGCTCCATAAGCTCCTTTTAGCGCCGTTAGCGCACCTACAGTCGAACTGGAGCGGTCTGTTTATTAAAGGAAAAGAGCAGCGCTACAAATAGCTAGCTTGCCTGTGTACTGCGTATGTGTGCCTCTGTTTTCAAACGTTAATTGTCTTGTAAAACTGTTATTTTGATGTGCGTATCACATCACGACCTCCAACGACCTTCAATGGCCTTCAACGACCTTCAATTCCTCTGGTTGCAGACGATCCCGACGCCACGAGCCTCACATCCACGGACCTGAGAATCGCCACGTACACGTTCACGGTGAAGGCGCTGACGGCGGTGGGAGAGTGCGGCGCCACGTCCTTCACCGTCACCTTGAATTCACCGAGTACGTTTGCTTTCCCCCACTTTCGCGCCTCGCGAACGTTTAAAGTTTCACTCCCGTAACCGCTCTGTTATCGTCTGAACAGCCGACAACGTGATCAGAACAGTCGTCGTTTCCCTGGTCTCTGTGTCTTTGCTCCTGATTATCATCGCTCTGCTCTGCTGCAGACACTGGGAGTGGTATGTGTAATATACATCATATATTATATCAGTATTTTAACGGTCATTTCTTTGTTGAGCTTCATTTTCATGTTTGTTTGTTTGTTTGTTTACCACCAACAGCATCAAAAGGAAGATATATCCTCCCATCCCAAAGCCGATATTGATGGACAAGTGGATGCAGTCACAGGTAGATCCTCAGGTTTAAAGAGGCGCTCTTTAAATAATTAAAGATAAGTTTATTCAGTTTTACATGATTGACAGAAGGTCAGCACAATGGTGTGGCACTTTATGTTTTGCCGATATCCGATAATACATTTTAAAGGCAATATCAGCTAGCTAATATAGCTAGCTAATGACTGTACTGTACTTTGCGTTAAGCAGTCAATAGCTAGGTTTAGCATTTAAACACCCTGAACTAATGTTAAACATTATATATGAGAATGTTGGCATGCTTACGCAGAACTGAAACTAAATTGTTAGCATATCAACTTAGTATACTATACTATAATATAACTTTAATATTTATTGGCCATCAGAATGTTAGCATCATAAAAGCTAAACTGTTTAATTAATTGACTTGACATCCTGGTTCCTTTTGATAATCATTTTAATCACTTTTTGTGACCAGTTGGCAGCAGAGCTAATTACATTTCCCATCAGCCTTTGCTGTACTTTGCGTTTGCCGCATATTAGCTAGTTTAAGCATTTTAACGCCACCAGAACTAATGTGTTAAACACAACATCGTAAAGTTAGCATTGTAACTGTGAGAATGTTGGCATGCAAACACTGAACTGATATTGTAATACACATTCTCGATATATAAAAGTGCTAGCATTGAAATTAAGTTGTTCGCATGCTAATATTTGAAAAATAATAGTGATCATCAGAATACCTGAGGATGTTAGCATGCTAACACTTTGGACCATTATATTTTCCTGTACATTTGCATTGTAACCATTACGATATTAGCATGCTTACATTAGCACAGCCTCACTGTGGTGCTAACATGGATTTTGTTTTATCTACGGTGAGTCAGTTTTCAGGAATTACAACATTTTTTTTTTGGTTGATCCTCTTTTTAATTTAATGATGATAACACATTTTATGGTGGATTATTGGTTATCGATCACCGTGTTTGAGCTAATTCTGAGTCTGTCTCTCAGGTCGGAAACCTTTGTCATCCTCGCTACGTGGATCAGTTTCTCCAAGAAGAGGTCATGGATATTCCGGAGCTGATTTGTGAACCACGACCACCCGTGACCGATCACGTCACCCAGGACGAGAAACCTTTTGTTTATTCTCAAACACAGAAGGGCTACTTCAACCAGCCCCTGAAAATCCACTCCACCTCACCGCCCGCCATCCCAACCGAATCCGATTTACCGTCCTCGCTGTTCAGAGTCGTGTTCGCTAACCCGTCGTATAACTCCGCGTTGGCTCCCGACGGCGACTTAAACCCAGAGATTAACAACCGGACGAGTTTACAGAATAACCGTGACGGGTACCAGCCTCATGGTCAGAGCGTCGCTGTGACGCCGACAGACGAGGACGCGGACGGACGCATGTCCTGCGTCCTCACGTACGTCATGTTACCACAGGCTCCGCCCATGTAGCTGCTACATCCATCGATCTCTAGATATGAGAACAGCCAGTGCCGGTACGTTGTCCCGTGAACCACTTTGGGTGAAAAGATACCTATTTTATTCTGTGTTTGCGTTATGGTGCGGTTCAGTTTGGTTCAGTTTGGAATGTTAAAGCCCTCTTGAAATGACTCGTATGAATTCAAAGTCAATTTTTGGCATGCATGACACCGCTGTGCCACTAGTCGGTGTCGTTTGTCCACATATTGTGCTGATTGTAGGCGTGCTAACGGCGCTAAAGGAGCTAACGGTGCTAACTGGTAAACGGTGCCGCGGTGCGTAAAACATGACGTCACGCGTGTCGTTTTTCCGGTCAGTCGTCATGTGCTAACGCGCGTTAATGTTGACGCCGTTAATGCCGTTAGCGCGCTAACGTGCCCAACACTAGTATTTTTGCTTTGTAAGTGATAAATGGTAACATACACTGTGACTCAACGTTGGCTCAAGGCATAAGATAACGAAACGGCTGACACAATTGTGTCAATAATAATCAAGCACATGCTACTCTGAGGTTAGCCTAGGGCCCCCGTAAAGTCTTGGGCCGGCCCTGCTGTGACTTCTAACTTGCTGCTACAGTTGGGTGAAATAACTCACTGTTCTTCTGCTTATTTGGGTGAGTTGGGTTTGACCGTATCAGGTCAGATTAGACGCTAAAAGCCACTTCTTCTTCTTTTTTCTGGTGCTGTGGTTCCTCTGTGGTCGTCGGTGTCACTGACTCAGGGTTGAGCCGCTGGAGCTCGACTGGTTGTGAAATAATCGGCGTACACAGTCACAGACTGGAAGTCCAGCTGCTTTTCTCTGGTCAGTGAGTCACAGGCGTGGGATCAGAGGTCAGACGTGGTTCTCGGAAGAAGGGAGAGTGAAGTCAGAGTCTGGGAGGAAACGTATTTCACAACCCTTTAGGAGCATGTGTGTATTTATAGTTGAACTAGCTTAGTTGTTGTGCATGAGAATTGATGCTGGTTTATCATCAGTCTGGAAAATACTATTAAATGAATTATATGAGGGGGGAAAAATCTTTGTATATTTGTGTAAAGACAGTTTTTTCAGTGAACACTAGAGGGAGCCAGAACATTATTTCTGGTGTGTGTGTGTCCGTGTGTGAGAACTGAAACTGAACAGTGAACGATTTTATTTATTTAATCATATATTCCGCTGTATGACGGTGCTGTGGAATAACTTGACAGTAGAATTTAAATGTATAAAATAAAACACATTATTATTACAAACAAGTTTTATTCTAACAATTATTTAAATAATCTCATATTTCACACCCAAAAAGTCCAAAGAAACATCAACAAAACAAAATATAAAATTAGAAATCATATACAATATGACAATGGGACCGCAGAATTCTGTATTTAGGCTAGCAGCATAGCATTTGTTAGCAGTGCTGGAATAGTGATCTTTCCTCACCTCCACAAAATGTTTTTTTTTTTGACTCAAGTGATTTTATTTTGGTAAATTGTCTTTAACAAAAGTTCATGTCACATCTTAACAGCAGATTAATTTGTGTAAAAGCTCAAAGTTGAGTTGTGGTGTTCCACAAGGCTCCATTTTAGGCCCCATACTTTTTAAACCGACTTTCATTCTTTTCAGATTCTTTACCTTCGCCTTTTTATGTTTCCTTGCAGCGTCGACAATTGTCACTCCGAGAACAGCCAACAGGAGGCGCTGTCTCTCATTAACCGCACCTAGAAGTTGCCTATTAGAGCTTTAAAAATGGGAATCACACTTAGATTAGAAAACAAAAACACAGTTTCATACGCTGTGATTGCCTTTTTTGTTGTTGTCTATTTCTTTTTGTACTGTGAGTGTTTGTGTGTGTGTGTGTTGTTGCGACGATGTCGTAACAGCTGATAACTCTCAAACATGTGAGACTTCTCGTTTTTTTTTTTTTCCCCTATTACATCATCTGGTGAACTCTCACTGACCTACGATGAAGTCGGTGTCACATTGGATATGAACTGTATGAGGAACTGGAAGAGACGCAGACACACACACACACACATTCTTGTACTTGCTGCATACTGAGGACCAGCATTTCCACTTTATGAATCAACACAATTACAAATCTACTTCATGAATGACATCTATAAAGAACTACTGGTTGCAGTACCATAACATGTCCAAAAACAAACCAAAATTTAAAAAAAAAATTTGACCAAAAGTTTTTGGTCCAGAATTTGACAAAAACATCATACTATGTCGACCAACATTTTAACAAATCTTTGACAAAAAAATGTTGGTCCAAAATTTGACAAAAAAAATGTTGGTCCAAAATTTGACAAAAAAAAAATGTTGGTCCAAAATTAGACCAAAAACAGTTTGGTCCAAAATTTGACAAAAAAAAATTTGGTCCCAAATTTGACTAAAAAATGTTGGTCCAAAATTTGACAAAAAAAATGTTGGTCCAAAATTTGACAAAAAAAATGTTGGTCCAAAATTTGACAAAAAAAAATGTTGGTCCAAAATTTGACAAAAAAAAATTGGCCCAAAATTTGACATAAAAAATGATCCAAAATGTTACCAAAAACATTTTGTTCCAAAATGTTACCAAAAACATTTTGTTCCAAAATGTTACCAAAAACATTTTGTTCCAAAATGTTACCAAAAACATTTTGTTCCAAAATTTGACAAAAAACAATTGGTCCAAAGTTTGACAAAAAAAAAAATTGGTCCAAAATTTGACCAAAAAAAATTGGTCCAAAATTTGACAAAAAAAAAATTGGTCCAAAATTTGACAAAAAAAAAAATTGGTCCAAAATTCTACAAAAAAAAAAATTTGACAATTTTTTTTGTCAAATTGTCCAAAATTTGACAAAAAAAAAATTGGTCCAAAATTTGACAAAAAACAATTGGTCCAAAGTTTGACAAAAAAAAAATTGGTCCAAAATTTGACAAAAAAAAATTGGTCCAAAATTTGACAAAAAAAAAATTGGTTCAAAATTTTACAAAAAAAAAAATTGGTCCAAAATTTGACCAAAAAAAATTGGTCCAAAATTTGACAAAAAAAAAATTGGTCCCAAATTTTACAAAAAAAAAAATTGGTCCAAAATTTTACAAAAAAAAAAATTTGACAATTTTTTTGTCAAATTGTCCAAAATTTGACAAAAAAAAAATTGGTCCAAAATTTTACAAAAAAAAAATTGGTCCAAAATTTTACAAAAAAAAAAATTTGTCCAAAATTTGACCAAAAACATTTTGGTCCAAAATTTGACAAAAGAAAATTCTATACTATGTCGTCCAAAATGTGGAAAAAGGGGAAGGGAAGGGATTTCCATGAAATCAAAGTGAGGACCGGCCAAAATGTCCTCACTCCGTAAAAATGACCTAACTTTGTTGGTTAAAAACCCTCACTGGTCCTCAGTATGACATAAGTACAAGAACACACACACACACACACACACACACACACACACACACACACACACAAGGACCACCTGAAGGACCCTAAGACTCTGTCCCCCTGCTTGTCCCATGATGCTTTGCTGATGAGCAGTCAACTGACCTGATGAAGAGGAACAAGGACATGAAGAAGAACTGAGACTCATAAACACTGACCCTGTCAGGACCAGTGAGTCCTCATGGAGACCAAAACCTGGTCCTAATGAGGCAGAACCTCGGGTTAATTAGGTTAATTAATCTCTTAAACGGAAGGAAAGAAGAAAGAAAATGCAGTTAGCTCAACGCTAACGATGATTAAAACAAACAATTAACTCAAAAAGCCAATAAAATACTTTAAAAAATGTTGAATTCTAAATGAAAAATTGTAAAATTCTCAGCTTACAGAGTCAAAAATTAGTCGAATTTTCCTCAAACTTAAGAAAAAATAAAAAGTGACTGAGGCAGATGTGGTGAAGTGGCTGTGTCGCCCCCTGCTGGCTGCACTGAAACACTCATTGGCAGAGGAAATCATCTGGACATCAACTGAAAGGATGGAAGAAGAAAGAAAGAATTAAAGCGAAGGAAAGAAAGAGGGAGAGAACACGCTTACGTGTAATGTGGTCTTCCGGACAGGTGGGGGCGTCATATCACCACCTACACTCAGAACTGTAATTACCTCGCTTCTGCCCTCTGTGTGGTGTGTGTGGACAGTGAGAGGTCGCAGAGGTCATGACCTCTCAGTGACCAGAGAAGCTCTCTGCACTCTTGGTTTTTCCCAACACCAAACCCCATAGAGAGAAAATCAACGATTTTTATCTCCCAGGGTTCACGGGAGCTGCTCGTCTGCCGCTGCCTCGTTTTGGGACGTTTGAGTCACCTTGAGTCGCGTCTGAGGAAAAAAAAAAAAGTAAAGTAAAGAAAATAGAAATAAAAGTCAGCGGTGGATCCACGACCGCTGTGTGCTCTGACGCTAAAACGACCCTTTTCTCTATGGGGGTTTGGTGTAGGGAGAGTGAGCTGAGAGTTTAATAAGTGACGTAAACCGTAGTTTTTCTGCTGTAAAACGTTGACTCACGGTGAGATTAAGCTGTCGACAGATTATTTAAGATGTTATAATGTGTTATGTGTTCTTTTAATGGCTCTTAAAAGATATTTTCCTTGTGTTTTGTTTTTTTTTTGCAGTGAACTGTTGACACAGAACGACCTCATTATAAATAATAATAATAATCATAGTGATGGAGGGAAAATGTAAAAGAGAGAGAGAGAGAAAGAGGGAGTGAGTGTGTGTGTGTGAGAGAGAGAGTGTGTGTGAGTGTGTGTGTGTGTGTTCAGTGTGACTCTGACTCTGTTCGACTCAGTCAGTCTGCTGCCGGAGCTTCAGCAGCTTCTTCTTCTTCTCTGTGAGTATGAACCTTTATCATCATCATCATCATCATGTTATTATTATTATTATTATTATTTATAATCACATCCTCTGTGTGTGTGTGTGTGTGTGTGTGTGTGTGTGTGTGTGAAAGTTGTGTTTAAAGCTCCAGTTCTTCACAGTGACCGTGATTTAAAACTATCAGAGATTATTCTTGATGTTAGCGCACGTGTTTTTAATGTGGGAGGAGGCGGAGCTTTAATTAAATTTAATAACCGATAAATCTGAGTGTTTTTAAAAACTACAGCACGTTTTTTTTATCTCTGCAGACTTCTGTGTGCAGCACAATCTGATAAAGTGTAAATGTTGCTTCTGCGTTGGCTGTTTTTCCTCCTGCTCAGTGGACATTTTTCCCTCATTTTTAGACCAGTTTCTGGTTAAAAATCAGTCGTTAAAAACGCCCTTTTTTCCCGACGCTTCAGCAGCTCACGTAACTGCCGTCGTCGCGGTTCGGTCGAGTCGTCGAAGAGCTGAGCCTGATGAAGCGGTCGGGAGGTGATCGTGTTTTTGTGAGTGAGTGTACGGGAGAAAAGAAAAGTGAAGCCACTGTGGAAGAGTCTGACGCCTGTATTCTCTTAAATGACCATCGGGGGGCGACGTCACTGAAGGAAATTCATTTTTGACGGAGTTTGCGCACAGCAGGACGTCAGGATTTTGTGACTTATACACTCTTGGAAATAAAAAAAAGTGCTACGTAGAACCGTATAAGGTTCTTCGGCTTGTCCTCATAGGAGAACCCTTTTGGAGGGTTCCGCCAAGAACCCTTTTAAAACCCCTTTATTCAGGAAAGGGGTTTTAAAGGGTTCTCTGGATCAAAATGGTTCTTACTGGAACCATTAGTGTTACCAAGAACCCTTGAAAAACCCTTTCTTCAGGAAGTTAATGGTTCCAGGTAGAACCTCAGCCCTACCTTCTTCTACCTAGAACCATTTGCTTCTGAAGGGTTCTTGGGAACACTAATGGTTCCAGTAAGAAAAATTTTGATCCAGAGAACCCTTTAAAACCCCTTTCCTGAATAAAGGGTTTTAAAAGGGTTCTTGGTAACACTAAGGGTTCCAGGTAGAACCGACAAAAAAGGGTTCTCCTATGAGGACAAGTCTAAGAACCTTATCTGGTTCTACTTGGCACTTTTATTTCTAAGCGTGTGCACGCTCAGAAATAAGGGTTCCAAAGGGGTTCTTCTACAAGGGCTGAGGTTCTACCTGGAACCATTTGCTTCTGAAACCCTTTCCCGAAGAAAGGGTTTTTCAAGGGTTCTTGGTCACACTAATGGTTCCAGTAAGAACCATTTTGATCCAGAGAACCCTTTAAAACCTCTTTCCTGAATAAAGGGGATTTAAAAGGGTTCCAGGTGAACCTTTATAAAAAGGTTCTACCTGGAGCCAAAAAGGGTTCTCCTATGAGGACAAGCCGAAGAACCTGATATGGTTCTACTGAGCACTTTTATTTCTAAGAGTGTACACACACACATACACACACACACACACACACACACACACACACACAGCCCTTGTAGAAGAACCCTTTTGGAACCCTTATTTCTAAGAGTGTACGATCCCTGTTCATGTCACACAGAGCATGGAATGGGGGGCGGGGTTTAAGGCGGGGTTTAATGCTGGAGGAGGAGTTAGGGAGTGACATCACAGTGGGCTGGGGCTTGATTGTGATTGACATCAACTTGTGTGTTTTTTCTTGTATTCGTCGCCTCTTTAGGACATTTTTTTTTTTTTCAATGTCATAAACACTGAATTTGTCAGGACCAAAACCTGGTCCTAATGAGGCAGAACAGTGTGTGTGTGTGTGTGTGTGTGTGTGTGTGTGTGTGTGTGTGTGTGTGTGTGTGTGTGTGTGTGTGTGTGTGTGTGTGTGTGTGTGTGTGTGTGTGATGACTCGGACTCACACCACGTGGTCACATGACTCACCGGTGACTGACACAGCTGGTGATTATCAGACTAACTTCGCTGGTGTTGACTGGAGGACTCTTCCTCCTCCTCTTCCTCCTCTTCCTCCTCCTCATCATCGTCGTCTTCGCGATGATGGAGCTGGACGAGCTGAGTCACTGAGTGTGTGTGTGTGTGTGTGACCTTTGTTGTGTACTTACAGGTGTCACGTGACCACACACTGTGCTCTAACTACCTTTAAAGGGATAGTTCATTCGCTCTCCTGCACCAAAGCCCATTGAGAAAATCACTGATTTTAGCTCGTAGGAACACGGGAGCTGCTGGTCCACTGCTGCCTCGTGTGGTCACTTTGTGTCACTAAAGTAGATCTGAAGTGAGGATTTCAAACACAGAATTCACAAAATAACACATCTGAAGTTATTCATGGAGGCAGTGGTGGATCGACGGCTCCTGTGTGCTGTGACGTAAAATCGTTGATTTTCTCTATGGGGTTTGGTGCAGGAGAGTGAGCTTCTCTGATCTGAATAATGTAGTCATTATTCTGGCTTTTTTATCATAGTAATAAGAAAAATATGCAAAATTTTGTTCACTTACCTTAAAGGGGTTTTAAAAAACATTTTTAAGTGAGGTCAAATTGACCTTGACCTTTGACCTCTGGCATTTATAAACAAATTTGATGGGGAAAAAAATTTTTTTATGCTGTTTTGAAATGAAAAAAAAAGTCTTCCTTGACCTTTGTCCATCAAATTTAAGGGATTATCTGGATTAACTTAATGCTAATTGCTGTTATGCTACGCATGTTTACAAGAAATATGGGCATAATGTCACAGAAAATTTATTCATATACTGTATATGTAAGATTTTTGATACCGATATTTTGGCTGTTGTTTAAAGGCGCCATATGTAAGAATGTGGCCAAAAACGGTTACTACACTCTAATTCAAAATACCGAGGTCTTTTAAGTTTTTTAACTGGCAACCCGTGGTTGCTCGGCAGCTGAGACTTTACTGACTGCAATGATTGGTAGATGGCAATAGGTGGCGCCACATGCCAAAACATGATTTGCAGTCTGCAAAATATTTTTTTTAATGCAAATATTTTGTCTGTACTGTTGTTGTTGGTGAGTTCAGTTTGTTATATGAACATTATTCCTGAGTCTCTGTGACATATTAGGAGGATTTGATGGGCAGATTTATTACATAATGCACCTTTAACATTTGTGACACTGAAATAACTGTGAAACTAAAGTTTTTATCTCAGATTACGGTTACATGGTGACACCTCTGTAATCTCTCTGTCCTCTGCAGGGACTCGTTCCTCCTCCTCCTCCTGCAGCCGCTGACGTCAGTGGAATATTTCAATCTCCGATAATCACTTTAATCTGATTATGAAGATTTCCCCTGAGTCGCGTCTTCGTCACTGACGGCCAAAGATGGAGACTCCCTTCTACCACGACGACTCTCCCGCCGTCTCCGGCTACAGCCACGTCGCCGAGTACGTCGAGCGTTACCCGGGCAACAAGATGCTGATGAGCAAGAAGGCCATGGCCATGGCGGCCGGTCACCATTTCACCAACGGCGGCGGCGGCGTGGGAGGCAGGAGCGGTAACCACGGCAACCACGCCAACACCTCGCTGATGCCCCCTGGCGTGGACATGAACCTCCTGAAGCTGGCGTCCCCCGACCTGGAGCACCTGATCATCCAGTCCAACCAGGGCCTGGTCACCACCAGCCCGGCGTCCAACACCTTCCTCTACCGCAACCAGGCCACCAACGAGCAGGAAGGCTTCGCCGACGGCTTCGTCAAAGCGCTCGCCGACCTCCACAAGCAGAACCAGCTGGTGGGCGGGCCCATGTCCCCGCCCCCGTCCCTGCAGGCGTCCTACCAGAGGAACCTGATGTCCGCCAGCGACGTGCCCGTCTACACCAACCTCAGCAGCTACAACCACGCGCAGATGGCGTATCCTATCGGGCAGCTAGCGTACGGCGGCGGCGGCTCGGGGAGCAGCGGCGTTGGACCTCCCCAGCCGCACACCCGAGGCCTGGACGCCCCGCAGACCGTCCCCGAGGTGCCCCACCCGCCGCCGGGCGACCCCATGTCCCCGCCCACGCTCTCCCCGATCGACCTGGAGACGCAGGAGCGCATCAAGGCCGAGCGCAAGAAGCTGCGCAACCGCATCGCGGCGTCCAAGTGTCGCAAGCGGAAGCTGGAGCGCATCTCGCGCCTGGAGGACAAGGTCAAGGTTCTGAAGAACCAGAACTCGGACCTGGCGTCCACCGCCGCCATGCTGCGCCAGCAGGTCGCTCAGCTCAAGCAGAAGGTCATGAGTCACGTCACCAACGGCTGCCACATCGCCGCCGCCGCCAAGTCCGGCGGAGTGGGTGGAGCCTCGGGCGGCGAGGACTCGCGCTGCTGAGGAGGAGGGGGGTGGGCGGGGGACTTGACGACGGCGAGGTCTGAGGTGACTTAATAACGCGGCGTTTCACTCGCGCTCGGGGGGGGGTCACGGCGAGCGAGTGGCTCAGTGACAACGACGCCCCCCTCTGGACAGACGGATGTATGACGGGATTTACTGTTGTCCTGCTGTCAATCATTCCGCCAGAGGAGGCGGGGCTTAGAGGAGAGATGGGAGGGCGACGCGACAAGACGGACGTTCAGAGTCTGGACGTGTAATTTAAAATGAAGAGAGTGAGTGTGTGTGCGTGTGTGTGTGTGTGTGTGTGTGTGTGTGTGTGTGTGTGTGTGTGTGTGTGTGTGTGTGAGAGAGATTCATTTGACTCTTTTTACCTTTGAATATTTGTCATTAAACATTCGTAAAAACGCCACAAACATAATCAAACTTCGCTGATGTGAAGTAATCAGATTACTTCTATTGTTTAATGTTACCCTTTAAACTCAAACTGTTACATTTAATCCAAAAAACACAGAAGCCCAATCCAACAAATATTTATTTATTTTTTACTTTTTTGACGTCTGATTCTATTTTTGTACAAATGTATAAAGTTGTGTGTGTGTGTGTGTGTGTGTGTGTGTGTGTGTGTGTGTGTGTGTATGTGTGTGTGTGTGTGTGTGTGTGTGTGTGTGTGTGTGTGTGTGTGTGTGTGTGTGTGTGTGTGTGTGTGTGATCTGTTATTATTGTTATTCTTATTATTATGATGATCAAACACTTATTTATTACGAATATGTTTTATTTCTATCACTGTTTCACTGTGTTGAGATGTTTGTGGTTAAATATCGGTGATAAAATGTGACTCACTGGAGAACAAAGAACACACGATGGAGTCTTTACTGTGTGTTTTTTTTTTTTTTTTTTTTTTTACTTTGTTGTTGTGACAGAATCAAGTTTTCGTGTTCAAATGTTTGGTCCAATATTTTTTTTTTTTATTTCCCTCCATATTCTACTCCAGATGGAGTGACCCACTTACTGAGAGAGGCTGTGTGCCATTTCTGGTGACTAATACCCCCTCCACCCACACCTCAACACACACACACACACACACACACACACACACACACACACACGCACACACACGCACACACACACACACAGAACCTTCTCCTCCCCTGTGTTTCTGCTCTCGGATGATTGTGTTTGTTAAAAATAAAGATGTTTGTTGATAAATGAGCATTGACAGTGAACGCAGCGGCGCCTGTTGTTTTCTGAAAAGAAAAAAAAAAAAAAAAAAGTCACAGCGGTTGATCTCAAACAAAACGAGGACATTTAAATACGACAAAAAAAACAATCTGTTTGTGCTATTTTATAAAATACACAAACATCATATTTTTCCACAATCATTAGCATGTTTATTCTAATAATACATGTAATACAGCATGTTGCATTCAGGGACATGTATGCAAATCGGATTTATTTCCGCCCGCTGCTCTGACCTCAGGTCAGGGGAAAACCAGCTCTAAGCCCCGCCCCCCCCCCCCCCCCCTCACCTCACCTGCGGCAGCACCAGCGTTACTTCCTTCCTTCTGCCTCATTAAATATTCATGACGCTGACCTGTCGCCCTGAGCTGTGGTTTTTTGGGGGCGGGGTCAGTGTCTGGCGTCTGGGACGCGGCAGCAAACCAGGAAAACACGGCTGTTTTTATTTTTCGCCGACACGCGAGAAAAACATGTAAAAGTGACGTCGTTTTCAATTAAATGAGGAACAAATTTGTCTTTTTTTTTAAGGTGGAGGAGTTGGTGTCGAGTAAAGATCTGAGTCATTTTTTCCATTTGTAGCGTCCAGGTCGTCCAGACGTGTTAGCGAACGCCAAGAACTCAAACACAGAAACAGACTCAGTCCCGGTGAGAAAACGACAGAAACTGGGTTTTTGCTGCTTCTTCTTTGCGTGGTTTCCTGTTTTATTTCCTACTTCCTCCTCGTGAGTGTTACGTTCTAAGTCTTCCCTGTTGATTGTCTGTTTGTCCTAATTTGATTCACCTGTTTCCACTCTGCTGTTATCTACGCTGCCTTCACGCGCTAACGGAGTTACAGTAAATACGTCCCAGAAGACCATATTAATATTATTGTACTACAAGTATCATAATAATTATAGTATTAAATGAATAATTATTATATCGTTTTAGCGTGTGAAGACGGCGTTAGCCTGTGTGTCGTCAGTGTCTCAGTTGCTTCATTTTTGTTTGGTCCATGTTGTTTTTCCTCTGCGTTTTCCTGCTCTTATTCGCTGGATTTTCTACTTCCTGTTCTTCAAGGTATTTTATTTTTCTCGTTTGTTTTACGTAAAATCTGTGCTCGTATTTGTGACTGTTTCGTCTCAACAATATGTCAAACTTTGTATGATGATAGAATTCTGGTCGTGCCATTTTACTCCTAAAAGTACCATTTTTTGGCACCCGTTCCAAAAAAATGTACTTTTAGGGCTGGTCGTTTTGGTAATATTTCTTAGGGAAACGTTAAGAAAATACAAACCGATCTGTGAAAACACGTTATAGGATCACTGTGAGTGTCTCCACCTACAGGCTGTATGAAATAAAGGTGGCGCTAACAGTAACGGTAGCTAACATTGATGTTGTGTAAGTTCCTAATGTCTTAGTTTTTTGGTTTGTTGTGTTAGGGTTAGGGTTAGGGTTAGCTAACCTTCCCTGTCGTCCCTGTTGTTTGTCCGTAACCCCAACAAACCGAAAAACGAAGAAACCTTAGGCTGCATGAAATAAATGTGCCGCTAACAGTAATGGTAGCTAACGATGATGTTGTGTAAGTTCCTTATGTCTTAGTTTTTTGGTTTGTTGGGTTAGGGTTAGGGTTAGCTAACCTTTCCTGTCGTCCCTGTTGTTTGTCCGTTACCCCAACAAACCGGAAAACGAAGAAACCTTAGGCTGTATGAAATAAATGTGCCGCTAACAGTAACGGTCGCTAACGACGATGTTGTGTAAGTTCATTTTGTCTAAGTTTTTTTGTTTGTTGGGTTATGGTTAGGGTTAGGGTTAGCTAACCTTTCCCGTCGTCCCTGTTGATTGTCCGTAACTCCAACGAACCAAAAAAACTAAGACAAAATGTACGTACACAACATCGTCGTTAGCTACCGTCACTTTTAATTCATACAGCCTGTAGGTGGAGACACTCAAAGGTTTTGTAGGACATTCTGGTTTAGTATGGTACGTACTTGCGTTTCCATAAGAAATAGTACCAAAATGACCAGCCCTAAAAGTACCATTTTTTGGAACCCTTTTCTACTAGAGTAGAATGTCACGGTTAGCTAACCCTTAACCCACAGGACGTTTTCTGAGGACGGCGGAATCGGCACAACTTCCTGTTTCCTTTGTTGCGAGCGTCAAAGTAAAGTACACATTTACACGAACACAATAACGTCCATAAAAGTCACGTACTGCACCTTTAACGCGCCGACCGCCGAGTCCCGCGTCCTGATTGGTTACCTTTTCGTCTGTCATGACCTCACTCTGTTCCTCTCGCTTTGTTTACGTTGTTGGCCTAAAGTTACCGCCGCCTGTTACATAACAACACACACAAACGCACACACACACACACACACGGCGTTTTCATCTGTCTTTGTTTAGTGTTTCGATTTGACGTTGCCATGGCGACACAGATTGGAAACAAAAACAGAGGAGGAAAGAAAGAAGGAGACGAGGAGGGCAGAAGAAGAAGAAGAAGAAGAATGAAGAACACATCTGTAAACATTCACCGACTTTCATCATCGTTTTTGTTGTTTTTCATCCGCGTTTTTACAGCAAAACAAACAAAAACAGTCGACAGAGCCACCGATTGTGATTGTGATTGTGACGATGCTAAACACGGACAAACTGTAACCGCGTTTACGTCACTGAAACGTTTGTTTGTTTGTTTGTTTGTTTGTTCGTTCACAACAAAACAAACAAAAAGAAGACTGAAGGTTTAATGAGTGTTGTCCTGAACGTGATGGAGGGATGATGGAGGAGTGTATTATTGGCTCTGGAGATGTTTGAGGGTGACTCAGATGCTCCGCCCACAGACACGCTGAGTCACCACATACTGCCAAGTACTGTGTGTGTGTGTGTGTGTGTGTGTGTGTGTGTGTGTGTGTGTGTGTGTGTGTGTGTGTGATGTACCTGATTTAAATGTCAGTAAAGTGAGAATCTGACTCCTTCTCACAGATTTTTTTTTTTTTTCCTCCTCTCGATCTGATTGGACGACGCGACTCCATGAAGCACTTAATGATCCGACACGTTCGCCAAGCGTGAACTTGTTTACCTCTGATCAGGGGCGCTTTATACGAGGGGAGGGGGCCCCAGCAAATCTGCGCCCTGGCCACCCCTGTAATCTTCCTCTATTTTCAAACGGGATTATTTGAACACGTGCAGGTGGAATAATGTAAATTTTAGTGCCGTGCAAAAACAACAACAAAAGCTGAGCAGAATCAGAGCAGCGACACAAAGTTTGGTGTGAGAAAGCTTCTGCGCTATAAATCAGTCAGAGGGCGATAAATCGCTATATATTGACACAGAAACAGAACCTTCTCTATTCAATCTTCTGTCTGTTTTCCGTAAACTTATCACGTCAAGAAATGTCTTCAAACACAGGTTAAAAACCCCCCCGAAAATTAACCTAAACACTGAAAAAATGAGTGCTGGGCACGTTAGCGGATATAGTGGTGTCAGCGTTAGCGCATGAACGTGATTCCATGACGACTGACCGGAAAAGGACGCGCGTGGCGTCGTGTTTACGTCCCGCGACACCGGAGTCCAGGCACCGTTTACCAGTTAGCTCCGTTAGCTGCATTAGCGCCGGTTAGTGGTAGCCTACAGTGGAACTGGAGCGGTCTGTTTATTAAACGAAAAGAGCAACGCTACAAATAACCAGCGTACCTTTGTACTGCGTATGTGTGCCTCTGTTTTTAATGTTTAGAGTTACTTTTGAGACTCATTTTAACAATCCAGAGTCACGTAAACAAGATGTCGCGCGCATCTTTTTCCAGTCAGTCGTCATGGAAGCGCGCCGTGCGTTAACGTTGACGCCGTTAAACGCTGTTAGCGCGTTAACGTTTGACAGCACCAGTCAATTTACCAGAGGACATCTGTAATATTAAAGGACTCATATTATAGCCTATATTTCTCCAAGTTAAGCTAGTTCCCTGGTGTCCTAATGAACATGTCTGTGACAATACTACGTCAGCTAACAGCAGTTAGCATCTAGCCAGCACAGTCCGGCTAGAGTCAGATTTTGCATAATGTGTCTCCTTTAATGGAATGGTGAATACGATGCTAACACCTTTACGTCAACATCGGATTAGCATTACCTGTGGTAATTGTTCCAGATTTTTTACCCAGTCTTAAAGTCTGGGGGGGGGGGGGGGCTTTCCTCGGTTTCCTCCCACAATCCAAAAACATGCAGATTAAGGGATTAGTCCAATTGGACACTCTAAATTGACGTTTGTCTCTGTTTTTGCACCTCTCGCCCTGTGTCAGCTGGGATTAGCACCAGCGACCCTGGATGAAGATGAGTGATTAAAATTTTTGTTTACTGACGTGACGACGTGTTCAGACGGGATTAAAATCCCTGAGAAGCTCAGTGTTTTTCTCAGTTACTCTGAGTCCTGTCACGTTTCCAAACGATCAGCTCATCAGTGAACGATGACAGAGTCTGATAAAGATCTGTTTATCTGAAAATCAGGTGTGTGAGAAACATCTGACCTCGGTCTGACTGAACCTTCTTTAGTTTTGTCATTTATTCTTCGTTTTCCCTCAGTCATTTATCAGTGTCCTGGTTTTATTTTGTAGTATCTTCTTGTGCTTATTTCCCTCCGTGTTGATCGTCTGCTCCTCCCTGACGTGTTTCACCTGTGTTCAATCACCTCTGCAGAGGATTTAATCTCCTCAGTCGAGGTTTGATCATCTCTGTGTTCCTGCTCCACAAGCATTTGTGAGTTTTCTGTCTCCGTATTATTTTGTTTTTAGATGAAAATCTCGTTTTATTGCATTTTTAACTGCGACAAATGACAGTGTCAGCCCCATTTACACCTCTCTAATGATTATATTCTATTTTCTTTGATTAATATTAACCAAAGTGTATTTTCTACTGCAATGTTGAGGAAAACGCTTAACAATTCAGATTTCTCAAGTGTTTTTCTTCATCGTGGTTGTTGGTATTTCCTGTGAAATCTGTGTATAGTTGTTCCATATATGGTCATCGATAAGACTTGATAAGGTTTGCTATTATTTTGTGTTAAATTTAAAGAATCTGTATGTGATACAACCTCCCCTTTTGCATTCCCTCCAATAGACAAAAAGTCTGCCATTCCAGGCCGTGTTTTCACACCTCTTTGTCTACCGGAGCAGAGTTTCCCAACCCTGGTCGTCAGGGAACTCTGTCCTGCCATGTTTTAGATGTTACCCTGCTCCAAAAACACCTGATTCATATGAAACATTACATTTTTGAAAAAAAATTAAAAAATTCACAAAAGTTGAAACCTGATTTTATTTTTTTTACTTTTTTTTTTTTTTTACAAAAGTTGAAACATTAAAAAAACATTTTTTTGTTAAATGTTTTTTTAAAAATTCACAAAAGTTTTTTTTCCCAAAAAATTTTATACTTCAACTTTTGTAAAAAAAAAAAAAATTCAAAAGATCTAATGTTTCAACTTTTGTTAGTTTCAATTTTTGTCAGTTTCAACTTTTTTTTTTTTTTTTTTTTCAAAAACTTTTTTTTCATTCATCTGAATCAGGTGTTTTTGGAGCAGGGAAACATCTAAAACATGGCAGGGCAGAGCTCCCTGAGGACCAGGGTTGGGAAACACTTTTACTGGAGGTATCGGGGAGCCGACTCCCTGCAGATGTTGCAGGAAGATGTCAGTTACAATATATATATATATATATATATATATATATATAGTGTATTGTGTATATATATACAATATACAATACACTATACACAAATGACCTGGTATTCTGTGTTGTATAGGGTGATGGGCAGTTGGAGCTCTGAGACAGAGAAATTGAGTTTATCATTACAAACGCTGTGCGCTGTGAGGCCAGAGAGTCCCGGTCTCATTCTGAGACGAGAGGTCACGGGGTCACAGACCTCCACCCTCTTCCTCCTCTTCCTCCTCCTCGTTCTGTCCGTACGCATCACTTCCTGCAGGCGTTGGGTGTTTTTCTCTCTCCGCGTCACAGTTTGTTCCTCAGAGTGAGGAGCAGATCTGGTGCCGGGACGTCGTTCTGGATTAAAACTGTCCCGAGTCTTGTTTTAGCTCCGGCCTGGAGGATGAGCATCATCATCATCATCAGCAGCAGCAGCAGCAGTAGTTTACTCTCTGGTAAAAGTCCAGTCCACAGAGACAGACTTCACCCTCAGGCACATGTAGCTGCCAGACTCCCTGAGGCTCAGTGTTTTAATGAAAATCCCTAATGAGATATAAAGTGACTTTAAAGCTGTGGCCTTAAGTGAACTCACCTGTTACACTTAGGCAAGAAAGAGAGACGCACAGAAGCGAACATGGTGACGTCTGGATGTAAGGTTTAGCTTTGTGTTTTTATAATAAGTGACAATAAAACATAAAAAATGCTCCTTTAGTTTGGACTAAACCAAACCTCAGAATAAACAAACGAGTGATGGAAACAAAAGAAGAATGAACATTATTGTTGTTTTCCTTCACCAGAGACAGCAAAAGGCTACTAATGACACTGTTTTTTATATTCCTGCACAAGTGGAAGCACCTGACCATGTCCGTCCTCCTACAAATTAAATTTGTTTTAAAAAGTTAACGTGACATAATCTCAGAATCACAGTAAAACAAAAAAAATGAGCAAAAACCAACAAAAGACGAGTTAAAGATGAGAACGAAGGTTTAATTTATTTTTTTTTAAAAGCGCTGTTGACTTTACAAGATTGTTTGATCTGATGTGTGTGTGTGTGTGTGTGTGTGTGTGTGTGTGTGTGCGTGTGCGTGCGTGCGCGTGCGTGCGCGCGCGCGCGCGCGTTCTCGTAGTCTTAACAGCTGTGTTTGTGGATTTGTTCAGACAGCTGCCGTTTCGCCACGGCTACACTTGTAGATGCCTGTACACACACACACACACACACACATCAAGCAGGACCCAATATGACCCCCCCCCCCCCAACACACACACACACACACATACACACGGCTACTGTATGTGTACAGTGTGTTTCACGATAATTAGACACGTGTGTGTGTTTAAAAACAAACACAGTGACACAGTCCAGTGTGTGTGTGTGTGTGTGTGTGTGTGTGTGTGTGTGTGTGTGTGTGTGTGTGTCGTCTAACAGTGTAAATGTTAGTGTTTAGTGATGTCATTTATCTCTTCCTGCTCTGACAAATGACTCAAATCTACTGTCGGAAAAGAGCTAAGTAGAAGCTAATGCTAACCACGCTAATGCCGACACTTTATTTTGTCATTTTAAATACATACATATAAATATATTCCATAATAGCAGTAACGCTGTAATTGGTTAAGATTAATAAACTTTATTATTATCATAACATTTGCATGCAGTAGTTTTCATATGGTTTTATCTGTTTGTATCAAATAAATAATATTTTAGTGGCTGATGAGTAAATGAAGCTCACTCTCAGAAAGATGAAGAATGTGTGCGTGTGTGTGTGTGTGCGTGTGTGTGTCTGTCATTAGCATTAGTGTCGCTCTAAACGCAGCACATTAGCTACAGGTTTTACTGCGCTATAATTAATCCTCTTCACACTCATCTATAATTCATGGAGGTGTTTTTTTTCTCTCTCTCTCTTTTTTTTTCTTGGATTTAGAAGAGAGACTTAAATTTAACACTTTGAGGAAAACAAGTTGGCGATAGCGAGGGGACACTGTGTCTGTAATTTACTCGTTTGTTTCGTGTTTATTTTTATTCTTTTAATCTCACAACTTGTCTTTAGCCTCTGGGGGAAAAACTAATTTCAACATTTAATCCTCAACTGAAAAACTGTGAAAAGTAAAAAACCCAGAAGAGATGTTTCTGTTTAGTCGTTTTCATTTTTGTTCTCGTACGTTTAACTTTAAAATGTCTTTTTTTTTAAGAAATGTAAATGAAAACAAAAATCACATTAAGCTGCTTTACATTTTTTAAATGATTTACAGTCGTTTCTTTATTTATCTTTTGAGATTAAAGGGAGAAAAAAGCTGATTAAAAACTTAAAAATAAACTAAATCAAAACCTGGCAAAACCTCCCTGTGCATGTGTTTGATTCTAAAATTAAGTTTTTATTTTTTGAAAACCATGAAAAAACCACAGCAGCCATTCGAGCAGCCAAGCTAGTAGTCTTTCTAGTCACCATGCTAGTATTCTTGCTCATAACCATGCTAGTCACCATTCTAATCACCATTCTAGTAGTCATACAAGTAGCAATTTTAGTGGCTAGGATACATGAAGCTAACATGAGTGTGTTATCATACAGACCATGCTAACATGTCAAAGCGTTCACAAGTTTGTTCAGCTAATGAAGCACAAAGGGCGGCTCATATTGTTAGCTCGCCATTCTTATCATATTCAGTCAATTTTAAAATAAAAAAAACACCATATAAGATGTAAAATATTACAAATGTTCACACTTTGGACCTGATAATGATTCGTGCTAACTAATAATTACAGTACATGTATTTCACAGATAGTAAATAGGTTAAAAATGGAATCCTGCGATTACAGATGTATTTTATCGCAAGCTTTAAAAACTTAATAATCGTCTTTTACTAAATGATTGTTTTATTTTTGTGTGTGTTTTTTTCTCCTGAAGCCTCTGGGAGCAGATCAGAGTCTAATCAACATGTTTAAAAGAATCTCTGTGAGAAACGTTCGGTTACAGAGCCGTGAGTCACTGCGCTGAAGGAGCCCAGCGAGGGATGAAAGTGGTATTAGTGCCGGTTAATTCATCCTGACAGTTGGAAATGTTAAATCCTGCAGGGGGCTCAGCTTAGCGCGCTCACTCCCTGCCTAAGTAGGTTAAATACAAACCAGCGCGATCAATCTGCAGACACTGAATAAACATGTGCGGCTGAGCCAAACACCGGCTGGAACCTCCTGAGAGGAGGAAACAGAAGAAAGTGAAAGCAACAGAAGAGCCAACAATATCACAGAGGAGCCGGGATTAGAGCAGCGGCTGCCCACAGGCTGAGACTGAGACGGATTATTAACCAGTACAACGGGGCCAGGAGCCCGGGGCCTCTGACAACCAGAGGGCCTGACACCAACTGAGGCCTCGGACAACCACAGGCTTCTGACAACCGGGGGCCTTTAAGCAAACGGAGGCCTTTTAGAACCAGGGAGCCTCACATTACCACAAGCTTCTGACAACCAGGACTCTTCTAAAGCCAGAGGCCTTAAACATCCAGGGGCTTCACACCACCAGAGACCTCCAAGAACCACAGACCTCTGACATCCATGGGCAGAGACATTTTTAGAACAAAACCATGAACATCCGATAACCAGGACCTTCTAAAAACCAGGGGCCTCCAACAATCACAAGCCTTATGAACTCATTGAACTATGAGCCTCTGATAACCAGGACCTTCTGAAAACCCTGGTCCTCCAACAAACACAGGCTTCTGACAAGAAGACCCTCACAAAACCATTAGTATCTAATAACCAGGACCTTCTGAAAACCCTGATCCAGGAACCCAAAAGAATCAGGGATCTTTATCAACCAGGGCCCTCACAAAACCATGAGCCTCTGGCAACCAGGACCTTCTAAAAACCAGGGGCCTGATATAACCAACAGCCTTTTAGAACCAGGGAACTCATTGAACCACGAGCCTCTGATAACCAGGACCTTCTGAAAACCCTGATCCAGGAGCCTAAAATAATCAGGGATCTTTAACAACCAGGGCCCTCACAAAACCACGAACCTCCCATGACCAGGACCTTCTACAAACCAGGGGCCTCCAACAATCATGGGCTTTATACAACCAACAGCCTTTTAGAACCAGGGAACTCATTGAACCACGAGCCTCTGATAACCAGGACCTTCTGAAAACCCTGATCCAGGATCCCAAAAGAATGAGGGATCTTTAACAACCAGGGCCCTCACAAAACATGAGCCATGAGCCTCTGGCAACCAGGACCTTCTAAAAACCAACAATCATGAGCCTTGCAGATCCATGGGTCTCCGATAACCAGGACCTTCTCAAAAACCCTGATCCACCAACAACCAGGAGCTTAAAATAATCAGGGATCTTTAACAACCAGGGGCCTTGCAAAACCATGGGCCTCCAACAACCAGGACCTTCTTAAAACCATGATACTCAACAATCAGGGGCCTCCAACAATCACGTGCCTTTTACAACCAGGGGCCAAAAAGAATAATTTTTAGCCTCCAACAACCAGCGGACTCTGAAAACCAGGGGCCTTCAGCGTCCACCTCGGGGGGCCCCAAACTGCCCTGAGTCTACGACTTTAAGAGGTCAACTCCACGCTGAGCTGAAGACGAACAACAACAACAACAACAGTGAAGACGTTAACGAGGTCTTTTCTCTGACTGACCTCAGGTCAGTTTGAGGTTCGTTTTGTAAAAAACCTCGCGGTGACGACGAGACAGAGGACGGACGGACGGACGGAAAAGACCCTGCAGCTGCTGCATGAAATTACTGAGAGAACACAAACACACACACACACACACACACACACACACACAGGACGAGGAAATTTATGCTGCCGTGTTTTTGTGTGTGTGTGTGTGTGTGCATTCACGGAGCTATAAGCTAATCTGATCCAGAGTCGTGGTCACAGCTCGTCTAAAAATAATAACGCTTCACATGTTCGATGTTTAAAGTGGAGGTCAGCGTCGGGAATCAAAGAAAACAAACTATTATTTCTGATTTAGGTGAAAACTTTCACCTTTATATTCACATTCTGACTTTGGTTTATATTTTTAAAAACAGGTTTTATATCTATATCTACATGAGTCAGTGATGACTCAGTCGAGGCTAAAAACTGAAATTTAACCAAAAACCTTCAGGAGGTGGAGCTGCTCATCATCAGCCGTCAAATCAACCAAAACGACCGCGACGACAGACTTTTTGTCTGGTTTCAAAGTAAAAGCACAGCCTGATTTTTGTCAGTCTTATTTAAAAGTAGAAGCACAATGACTTCCTCAATCTGATTTCAAACTAAAACCACAGTCGGGCTATTTTTTTTGTCAATCCAATTTCAAAATTAAAGCACAGCCGGGATGTTTGCCAATGTGATTTCAAAATAAAAGCACAGAAACACTGTTTTAAACACTGATTTAACAGTACAGGCACATGAAAAGTGTGTGGTTTCATAAAGGCATAGTCACACTGTTTATTGTCACACTGATTTCAAAATAAAAAGCACTAACAAACTGATTTCAAAAGAAAACAATAGTTACTCTATTTATTGTCAGTCTGATTTCAAGATAAAAGCACAGATTGTTTCTCAGTCTGATTTCAAAGTAAAAGCACAGTCACACCGTTCTTCTGAGTCGGATTTCAAAAGAAAACAACAGTCACTCTATGTATTGTCACTCTGATTTCAAAATAAAAGCACAGTCAGACTCTTTCTCAGTGTGATTTCAAACCTGAACCACAGCCGCAGTTTACTGTTTGATTCCTTTCAAAATAAAAGCACAGTCAGACTCTTTCCCAGTGTTTTATCAAAGAGAAAACACAACAACTTTGGATTTCTATTGGGGTTTTTTTTTTTTCCAATCTCATTTCAAACCAAAGCCACAGTCACACTGTTTGATGTCATGTCTGATTTCCAAATAAAAGCACAGTCAAAAAGTTTTCTCCTGTCTGATTTCAAACTAAATGTACAGCCATGTTTATTGTATAAAAGCAAAGTTAGAGTCCTTCTCTCTCAGTCTGATTCCAAAATAAAAGCACAGTCAGCCAGGTTTTTATTTCAAAGTAAAATCACTGCTTTGATCAGGAAAGGTGGTCACATTGTTTGTTATGAAGAATTGAAGATGATGATGATGATGATGATGATGATGATGGTCAGAATGTGTTGCTGTTGTCCTGCGACACAGAGCCTGTGATTGGTCAGATTAGGCCAGATTAGGATTATCATCTTTTTACTTTCTCATGTTTTCACGTCGCTAATTTTTTGTCTGCGGCCGATTAATGTTCGTGAGTCAAAGCTGACAAATCCCAAACACACTCAGTGTGTGTGTGTGTGTGTGTGTGTGTGTGTGTGTGTGTCGGGGGTGGTGTTTTCTTACAAACTTTCTCATGACATCAGGCAAGAATTACGCTGTCAGACGTGACTCAAACCAGCGACACACACACACACACACACACACACACACACACCTCTGCTGTGTTTAAGCTAAGCTCCATCACACACACACACACACACACACGGAGGAGGTGAAACCACGTTGTTATGGTTGCCGTGTGTCTCAGCGACGCCCTTTTTAGCCCCAGAGGAGTGATGTCACATGGTCTCCACCCAGGTGTGTGCGTCACGGTGACGCCAGCAGACACACACTCACACACACACACACACACACACACACACACACACACACACACACACACACACACACAGACACTCGGACACAGGTCTGTGTTTACTGAGCTGATGAACAAACACACGTCGTCGTCGTCTGAGCTCCTCGTCGTCGTCCCGACCGCGAACAGAAACAAACAAACGAAAGACAAAAATAATACTTAGGCGAATATTTATTTGCGATGAAAGAACGCGTTTTCGCGTGTTGTGTACGTGTTATAACAGTAGGGGGCGCACTTGAAGTAGCGCTAGCATCAAAGTTTATGATGTACTTATTGAGACAATAGAAACATATAAATGTCGCCTACTGCAGCTTTAACACTCATGAGGACGTGTTAGTGAGGATCAGATTATCTCAGTGAAGGATTCTGAAAATCTGAAACACTGATGTTGAATCAGTGAAGATCTGTGTGAATACAAGTGAACATGAGACACCAATGATTTCATGTTTGTGTAAAACAGAAACTTTTCACTGTTTCTCCACTTTGTCCAGGAGTTTTCTTCTTCTTCTTGGATTGTTCTTCTGACTTTTGTTCATGTTCTCTTTTTGTTCTTGATCTTCTTGTTTTTTTGTTCTTCTTCTTTCTCTCGTTCTTGTCCTTCTTCTTGTCATTCTTCTCGTTCTTCTCACTCTTGTTTTTATCTTCTTCGTCGTCTTCTTCTTGTTCCTGTTCATGTTCTTCTTGTTCTTGTGGGGTTATTTGTTCTTTATCGTCTTGTTCTTCTCGCTCTCCTCATTCTTGTTCTTCTTCTTATTCAGCATGTTCTTCTCGTCTTCTTGTTTTTGTTCTTCTTGCTGTTGTTGTTCTTTATCTTCTTGTTCTTCTCACTCTTGTTCTTATCTTCTTCATCGTCGTCGTCTTCTTGTTCCTGTTCATGTTCTTCTTGTTCTTTGTTCTTTATCTTCATCTTGTCCTTCTACTTTTAGTTCTTCTTGATCTTCTCACTCGTGTTCTCCTCGTTCTGCATCATCTCATTCATGTTCTTGTTCTTCTTCTTGTTGGTTTTGTTCTTATCCTTATTCTATTTTTAGTTCTTTATGTTCTCCTCATTCTGGTCCTTCATCTTCTTCTCATTCTACTTGTTCTTCTCGCTCTCGCTCTTGTTCTTCTTATCTTCTTCTCCTCATCTTCTTGTTTTTGTTCTTCTTGCTCGTGTTGTTCTTTATCTTCTTCTTCTTGTCCTTCTCATTCTTCTTGATCTTCTCACTCTTGTTCTGCATCATCTCATTCATGTTCTTGTTCTTCTCATTGTTTGGTTTGTTCTTATCCTTATTCTATTTTTGGTTCTTTATGTTCTCCTCGTTCTCGTCCTTCTACTTGATCTTATCTTGTCCTTCTTGTTGGTTTGTTCTTCTCCATCATGTTCTTCTTCTGCTCGTTCTTCTCCTTTAGGGTTTGAACCCTCCTCCTCCTCCTCCTCCTTCTCCTCCTCCTCATCCTCCTCCTCTTTCCTCCCCCCGGAGCGTTTCCCTGCCTTTTTCAGAGGAGGCGGCGGATTATTGGCAGAGACATCAGACAGTGTTATAGATCTGATGGAGGCCGCGGGGCAGATTTGAGACGTACGACAGTGCGTTTATATTTAAACATACATTATTATCATCATCATCAGCATCATCAGCATCATCAGCGCTCCATTAACCTCCCTTCTTCTTTCTTTCCTTCTGCTGCTGCAGGTCGAATCAGGATGACGAGCGGAGCTGAGCGTCTGTATGTGGGTCAGAGGACAACGGGAAACGGGATCTGATTCTAATGTTTCCTGAAGTGAAGAAGTCGTCCATGTCATAAACATATGGATTAATGTAAACACCCACACATATCACACACATATATATATATATATACATATATATTTACTGTATATATACAAGAGTTATTTTTATGTCACGTTTTCTCAAAAACCTTTAAACTCATTTTCTTTCATCCTTCATTTAATGAGTGTTTGTAGACAGTTGCAGCAGTGCATGCTGGGAGCTGAGCGGGGGGGGGGGAACGTGATCCAGGTGTTTTAATCAGAGCGGTCAGACTGCAGCCCGAGGACGTCACCGTGCAGACAGGACGACCTTGACGCTCTGCCCTGGAGGAGGTGGGGGGGGGGGGGGGGGGGGTGTCGACCTGGATCAGGTTTTCAGAGGTCAGTTCACCTGAGGACAGACAGGGGGCACCACTGTTGTCCTGCTGTTCTGCTTGGACACTGCATCACTATTACCACCACACAGTGCCGGCTAAAGCCTTTATGGGGCCCTAAGCTGAATTTGATTGGGGGGGCCCCCCCCATCCGACCACTTAACATAACACTATAAATTGTATTAATTATAGTTACACTAAACCATATTTGTTTTTCGGGGGCCCCCTCGCTTACGTCTTAGCTCGACATTAAGCTAACGTAAAAAGAACAATGTTTTATTTATTTATTTAACTGAATATTTAATTTCAAATATAGAAGTGCGAGTAAATAGACAAATAAAGTGCAGGAGTTATGGTCTTTTAAGTCATCGATACTGACAAGATCGGACAATACTGACCAGCAGGTGGCAGTAGTCTGTATTCATCTTTGAAAAACAAAAAAAACCTGTTTGTATTTTTTGTTGTTTTCAATGTACAACAATTTTTTGGGGATGCGTTTCTACAGCCATGTTGGGTTTTTACTCATTTCCATCCAAACGCTAATTTTAAAGGAGCAAAGTCTTGGCCGTCAAACCAAATTACAGGTTGGACGACTGAAAGTTCATGGTCCGATGTTGAAATCGTCGAGTCTTTATTTTTATTTAAGCTTAAAATTCAAACTCCACAGTTTATTTTTCTTTGAAAATCATCCTGTTGACTCTTTGTTGAGGGTAAACAGTGACGACGCTGAGCTCAAAGATATGTTTTCTCTGCAGCTCGAGCTGGATCATCATCATCATCATCATCATCATCACTTCAACAGAACCAATCCCACTTATTGTGTTTTATTAGTTCCCACTTTAGCATCATCATGATGTCAAAAACCACAAAAAACTCCTTCCAATGATCAGGAGGTTATTAATAATAACAATAATAACAAACATCATGACATCATCGCACACACATTTTTCAAATGGCACGAGTTCACATTTTTAAACGAATGAGTGATAAGAGTCTGCACCACTGTTCTCTGACATGCAGATGTGTGGCTCCACCTGCTGGACAAAGGCGTCACTGCAGTTTGATCAACCCAAAAAAAAGATGCTTTTAACTGAAACAGAACATTGAAATTTACCTGTTTTGAAAAAAAATAATTCATATTGTTCAGGATGATCTGCTGCCACCAGGGGGCGCCACAGGTCAACAAATGCACCTTTAAGTACACTTCTACAACAGTAGAAAACATGACTTCAGGAGTAAAACAGCTCAGTCTTTATTTATCTCATCTATCACAGAACATCACGAGGTCACGTCCTGAATCAGGAGTCACGTGAAGAAGCATCAGTGTCAGCGAGCAGCAGATTCTTCAGTGTTTTCCACCTTCACCACAGAACGTCACACGTCAAGTTGTAACAGTGGTTCATTCCATGATTTCCATTCCAAATATGTTTGTGTTTCTCCTTTAGCAGCAGAATCGTCGTCCAGTGAAGTCCGAACACAGAACCTTCTCCTCCTCCATCATCCCTCCATCCCTCTGAGTGTGTGGTACATGTCTTTGGGTAAAATCACAAACTCCTCGCCGCCGGCCACTGCCGCCGCCGCCGCAGCAGCAGCAGCAGACGTTGGCTCGCGGCCGCTCCGTGGCGTCGCCCTGCAGGACGCCGCCGCCGCCCTCAGCCTCTTCAGCTGCCTCTCCTGCCGCCGACACTTCTGCTGCGTGGTCTTCAGCTTCTTCCTCAGACGCTCCAGCTGCTCCTCCAGCTGCTCGATGCGCTTCTTCTGCCGCGCCGAGTCCTCCGCCGTGTAGTTGTGGTCGCAGGAGACCGCCGTCGTGTCCCGCCGCCCGTCGGCTAGGCTCCGCCCAGGCTCTGGCTGCTGCTGCTGCTGGTGCTCCTCCTCCTCCTCCTCCACCTGCTCCACTTCCTCCTCCACCACTGGGTCAGAGGTCAGCGACAGAGGGAAGTGGATCTCTGAGGGGAAGGGATTCTCCAGGGACTCCGACTGTTGACACACAACACACACAAGAGTTATTCTGCGTTCCGTTGCTAGCTCGTGACGCGTGAAACTCGCGCTACTTGACCTTGATGCTGAGGCTGAAGGTGAAGAGCGACGGCACGGCGTTCTCCTTCAGCACGCGGTTGTTGCACTCCCTCTTGAAGCAGTCTTTGGTGAAGTGCTGTGAGCAGATGTTGCTGTACTTGGTCGGCTTGAAGTTGTTCCTCCTCATCGCCGCCACCCATTTACCACAGACGTCCGGACGAGCCAGAGGAAACCTGCGAACACAGGATAATTACAGTTGTACTTGGGTGTAGTTGTTTACCAGCATCCTGTAATGACCAGGTGTGCCAACAGGGGTCACTGTGGGCTGTTATCGCAAGTCATTCTGTCGCTAAGGTCTGTGCAAATTTGGTCCACGCTAACGCTTAACAGACGAATCTGCATACAACTTTCCTGTCCAGTTGGTGGCGCACTCTAGTTTTTTTCAAACAACAACAAGACGTAAACATGGAGGAAACGCAAACGAATCGCGTGAAAAAAAGTTTTAAAAAACGCAAAAGTTAAGTCAAACATTTCCCACCGTGACCCTAGCAAAGCATGGCTACGTAATAACACTCTTTTACAATTTTAAGTGCACCATCCGGGTACTTTGTGGTCACCTTGCGCGCACCTGTGAACGCGCGCGTCAGTACGTCACTACGTCACTGATACAGGAAGTTGACACGTGTTTTAAACAGCTGAGTGTACTTTTTTTGACAGCGCGAACTGCAAAACCAAACACCAGTTAGATTTAAACTACAATTTTACGTATTTATGAAGAAGACAGACACGTAGAAATAACGTAAAGTGCTTTATCGACGTGTTTATAAACCTGTTTGACGCTCTGGTAAACCCGGCATTCTAAACTCAGATGTTCGTCTCATGTAATCGTTTTATTTTTTAATAACATTGTGCTTGGTGAGATTTGGTTCAAGCCGAATTCATTCACTAACCATGCAAACACCGGACACGAATTTGCTTTATTGTAGCACTCATAAACAGCTAGTAATTAGTGTTTAATTTTTAAAAATGACAGATCAGTCAATGAGAGCTGGTGAACTAACTAGTTCACCAGTTGCTATTATGTCTCATGGCAGCTAATGCTAACTAGCTCCGCCGTCACGCGGAACTCACTTGTGGAAGGAGACGTCTTTATCTTTGTGGTAGCGGTTCTTACATCCGTACGCTGAGCACGTCTGAACCATGGCTCCTGCCCGGAACAGCGCTCACTACAACCCGGGTTCCCGCTCAACGAGAGTCCCGCTGGTGTGTGTGTGTGTGTGTGATGCTGGCTCTCCCTTCACGGAGGCTTCACTGCCACTAACAATGATGGCGGCGGACAGTTCGTCACGTGACCTGCGTTCCTGGTGTCTGATTGGCAGAGCTCGCTCTCCATGGATCTACCAGGAAGTTCTCGTTGTGACCAGCAGGGGAAGTCGTGAGTTGTTTTTGTTTTTTTTACTGTTTTTTTGCTTGTTTGTGCTAAAACAACACTGTCAGAAGCGTTTAATTTTATTAAGAAACTGTTTTTTATCTTAAAATAGTGAAGTTATAAAACCATCCCCTATTATGAAGCATATTCTTCGAATAACATGTTGCATTATTGTTATTTTAACACATGTTAATTACTTTATGTATCTTATCATATATATATATATACATACATGTATATCTACATACACGCATATACTTATTTGCATATATTTATAAACACACACACATATATATATATATATATATATATATATATATATATATATATATATATACACACATAATACAATAGTTTTCTTTCAGTTTTGACTTTTTACAACAACAATTGTTTTTATTTTGCTCCAAAATTAAGCTCGTTTAGACAAAAAGCTTGAAAATTCAACTTTTTTCTCGCGATGATACGTTTAATTATTTAAAAAAAATGCTAAATAAATTGGACTGTAGCTGCTAAATGCCAATATAATCAAACCAAATGGTACATTCTATCGTCTTAAAGCTAGCTCGGACCGCTTGATTTGGTGCTTACCAAGCAAATAAGACGTGACCATTTCCACCAACGTAACCTGTCAAAACAAGGACGTTTATTAATAAAACAGGTGTTTTAACAGAGCAGATCTGAAGAGCGTTACACAGCAACAGAGTCATCGCCGAGTTAAATGAGAAGCAGAAAGACCACAGGCTCCTGAAAAGTGTGTCGCGCCGTCTCAGCGTCTCGCAGCTAATCTGTGGTCTTTTCTTGATTTTACTTTATTACACGTTTGGTATGAAGGCCCTTAAACGCACCATCACCACGAGGGAAAGGGGAAGGGGAGAGAAAGCGAGGCTTAAAAATGTATTTAAAAACAAGAAGAAATAATGGGAAGCTGAATTTAAGATTAGGGACGTTAATTTGTCCTATTTTGTGCTCGAGCACATGAATGCATCACGGTAACAGACTTTAGAAATAATAAATAGAACCAGTACAAACACGTCGAGTGGCAACATTTCATTAAAACGTTTGGCCAAATTAAATCTGATTGACAGTAATGTCTTGGATGATGTTGCCAATAAAAAGCGTCTGCGTTTTGAATCCAGTTCAGTCTGAATCCTCTCAGAGTCACGCGGAGAAAAGTTTTTTCTTAAAAATACATCTGCTTAGCAGGAAACCACGTGTGATTAAATCTTGGACGATAGAAAGAAAGAAAAGTGCAACGAAGAACCAGAGACACTTTCAGCTGCGTATGTTCAACGTCTCTAAATACTGCCGTTACCCACAAGCCTCGGCCGCGGGCACCGTCTGTCGTCCGCACCTTTGAGTTTTTCAGGTTTTCGGGAACAAACAAGGAGCCTTGAAGGAGAAGGATCTGGTTTTTCCATCATTGGATGCTTCACATTCTACAAACTGTGAGATGTTCCTCCTCCTCCTCCTCTTTCTCCTCCTGACCCCACGTACTGACTTTTGGTTTGCTGCTGCTGATCTAAACAGATGTAGTGTTATGTTATCACTGCATAGTATGTTTAAACCTCTCTATAAACACCATGGTCCTGTTTAGGTCTGGTATTTAAGGGATAGTCCTGTGCCGGGAACCAACTTGAGACACTGATACCCCCTCAGTCCGGTCTAAATAATGTTTTGCGGATTTATCTCGCTGTTTGTTGGTGTTTTCAAACAGGAAAATGTAGTTTTTTGTCGCTCTGTGAGCCGCTCGCTCTCTCCCACGCCAAACTCCATAGAGAAAAGCAGCATTTTTAACATCACAGCACACAGGAGTTGTTGATCCACTGCTGCCTCCATCACTGAGTTTAAATGTGTTATTCTTTGACTTTGGTGTTTGAAATCCTTCTTTCAGATTTACCTAAGTGACACAAACGAGGCAGCAGCTCCTGTGTCACTGTGAGCTTAAAACGCTGGTTTTCTGAATGGAATTTGGTGCAGTAGAGTGAGTGGCTCACACAGACTCCAGCTGTATTTAAGTGCAGGGGGCGCTCACAGCACAATGCACACTTAAAAAAAAAACTGAACTATCCCTTTAATACCTGGGCTGAATAATGTGATTTTGGATCAGTAGCAGCAGCAGCAGCGAAGACGTTCTAATCTTCCCGACTCTTTTGTCTGTTGCCATAGAAACAAGATATGACTGTGAAATCCTTGTGTCAGAGATTGATTTTTGTTTCCACTGTTGAGTTTTTTCTTAAGGAGGAAAAACAGGAACGATTGCGAGTCGTTTTTTTTTTCCAGATTAGTCAAGTTTTAGTGATTCCTCCTCTGTTCTCCATGACTGTGTGGAGCTACTTCTCTTTCTCTTCCTCCTCCTCCTCATCCTCATCCTCCTCTTTGTCGTCGTCTTCCTCTTTGTCGTCGTCTTCCTCCTCCTCCTCGTTTTCCGTCTCCTCTTTCTCCTTCTTTCTTTTCCCGTCCTCGCTTCCCTTCACCTCCTTCTTGCTGCTGCCGTTTTTTCCTCTGTCCACGTGTTCGTCTCCGTGATCCTCGTCCTCTTCGTCTTTAGAGTCTTCGTCACTTCCGTCAGCCTGAGGAGGCAAACAAAAACAAGGTTTACATTGTTTTACATTCTTTAGTAACCTTTTGTAATGCTGGTAAACACGGCAACATTTTGTTACTTTTGACATTTGGCAACTTTTTTCCTCTCGTAAGTAGCGTTTTTTTGTAATGTTAATAACACACGAAACGAAACAAAGTCACTTTTTATGCAGTGTTTTTTGTAATGTTCCGAACAAACTTAAAAAAAAAATCGAACTTAACGTAACGATAAGTAACTTTTGTCATGTTGGTCGTTTTTTTCTAACATTTTGTAACTTTTTCATCACTAAAGTACTGTTTACATGTTTGTAAAATTACTTTTTGTAACATGTATGATAACTAAGTAACTTTTTTCTGTCATGTTAGTATACACTTTTGTAACATTACATTTTGTCACACTTTTTTTTTTTGTTTTCTGTGTACAAGTTTAAAGAATATCGGCACAAAATATGAATATGGACCTAATTAAGTAAGATTAAAGGTGCCATATGTAAGAATGTGGCCAAAAACGGTTATTACATTCAAATTCAAAATACTGAGGTCTTCTAGGATTCGTTTTCTGACGTAACTGGCAACCCGTGGTTGCGCAGCAGCTGAGACTCTACTGACTGCAATGATTGGTAGGCGGCGGTAGGTGGCGCCACATGCCAAAACATGATTTCAGAACATAAACATGATTTGCAGTCTGCAAAATATTTTTTTAATGCAAATATTTTGGCTGTACTGTTGTTGTTGTTGTTGTTGTTGACTTCAGTTTGTTGTATGAACATTATTCCTGAGTCTCTGTGACATATTAGTTTTATGGCCAGTTGCTTTAGATTTATTACATAATGCACATTTAAAGTCAGAATCTAAAAAAAAAAAGAATTCTTGCAATACTCGCAATTATATCGTGAATCGATATTATTGTGATTACGATAATCGCATATAATCCAGGTAAAGTGGGCGTGTCCAGGGCGTAAAGGTCCATTACCTGCTTGACGCGGCTCCTCCTCCGGTTCGGGACCCGGGCCTTCATCCTCCGGGACAGCGCCAGCAGCTTGTTGTGCCTCTGCCTCTTCTTCGCCTTCTCCGCCTCCTCTCTCCGCTTCTCCTCCGCGTGGTCCGAGTCCGACTCGTCCTGCCGCTGCAACCGGCTCCGCTTCCTGGGCTGCACCGACCTCTTCGACTGGCTCTTGTCCCTCTTCTTTGCATCACCATCGTCGTCGTCGTCGTCGCTGGAGGACGAGGAGCTGTCGTTGTTTCCCAGGAACGAGCGCTTCCTGCGGGTCACGGAGCGGCTGTCGTCGCTGGACGTTGCCCCGGACTCCCGGGACTCCTGCTCGCTGTCCTCCTCCTGCGAGGTGTGGAACTCGGACTCGGAGGAGGCGGACGCGGAGGAGGAGGATGAGGAGGAGAAGGAGCCTTCGTCACTGTCGTCCAGGATGGACGCGGGCAGACCGATCTCCCGCTTCTTGGACGCGTCCACTTTGGTTTTTCGCATGGACGCGAACATTTTCCGCTTGTACAAACTCTCCATGTCTGCACGCGGCGCCGCAGACCAGTGACATGAAACACGGTAAACAAGCTAACGACGGTGCGTCACAGCCACACGGCGACAGTCTGCGTCTAAAACAACACGCAGCGGCGCAATTCTCCTGCGTGCGTCTTTGCCATCGAGTATTTCCACCAAAAAGTCACGTACGTTGATATTAACGAGAGATTCACCGGCTACAAATCGGACATTTCGCAGGTTTTCGTCGCCCTCCTGTTAGCTAGTCTGGTTTATTATGGCTCCCGTTCCGTCTTCTTCTACGGATGGAATTACAGCACACCTTGTCACAGCGCCTCCTCTGGTGGAGCTTAGACACTGCACGTCATACAACCTGGTTCATCAAACTCATTTTAGTTCTTGTATAAAGTACTAAAAGTACAAGTATGTTAACAGAAAATGACTTTGATAGAAGTTTATGTCACTTTTTTTATAATATTACTTAAGAAAAGTCTTTAAGTATATGACATTTACTGTACTTAAGTATCAAAAGACAGGGTAGGGTGAGGTTGTGGGTTCAATTCCTGGCTCTGTGTCCTTGAGCAAATACATTTAATGTTGCAGTGTGTGTGAATGGGTGAAAACTGTAGTGTAAAGCAGCTCATCAAGACTAGAAAAGCTCTATATAAATACAGACCATAACACCAACTCTTCTTCTTCTGAGTTTATTTGCAAGTAACAAAGATAGTTAGAGGAAATGCAGTGGAGTAAAAGTTGCTAGAAATATAAATAACAATGTAAAGTACACTAATAAAGTATTTGTAAACAGTTATATCATGTCCGGACACAGGAAGCTGAGACACCAGTGATGTTTACTGTTACAGGAAGGAGGAGCAGATGTTGAGGGATGAGAGGGAGGAGGCTGGTGTTGCTGTTTCACTGTCTTCACCAGTAGGTGGCGTCAAAGTAAAGAGGTGAGCTCCATGACACTCTGTCCAGGAACTACTGCTCCTTTTTTAATATAATTTAACATAATTAATACCTTTTAATATTATACCCTATGTTTTTGTTACATGTCATTTACCTGTAAAAATACTGGTTGGTTTGAAACAAAAAAGTGACGTAAATGTAAATAAAGCTTAATTGAATGATACTTTCGATAACTTGAATGATGCATATTAAATGTGGTATTTAGTTTAGCATTTAATATGTCAATAATCATCACTGTGCACACAAGATAATAAACATACAATAATAGAACATCAATAAAATAAATCTAACACAACAATGACTTATAATATGGATTCCTATTTAATCGACTATATTACATATGCATAAATATCCAATATATATACAGTATATGTTTTATAATGAGGGAAAAACAATAGCTGGGACCATAATATGCATATATATATGTGTTTGTGTGTGTGTGTTCATGTATATATGTGTATATATTATGTATAAATGTATATGCATATGTACTACATATATATATATATATATATATATATATATATATATATATATAAATAAATATATATGCATACATATATGTATGTATATATGTGTGTATATATATATATATATATATATATATTGTTAGGTGACCTTGAGTGTCATGAAAGATGCCTCCAAATAAAATGCATTATAATATATATATATATATATATATAATAATGCATTATATTTATATACCTATGTATAGATATATATATATATGTGTGTGTGTATATATATATCTCTAGAGATATAGATATCGATATCTCTAGAGATATATATATAAAATGTAATAATGACATACAAGTAATGAATTGATTAAAATAAAAAAAACATGGAGACCTTTTGGGGCTCCATAGAAACTGATTTATTATGATCACACTTTCATTTAGTAGTGTTAGTCTGAAATACAATAAAATATAATCTCCTATTAAAACAGTGTAATATGAATGTATAGTGAAGATAAAAGTAAAGAAAACTTTTTTTTAAAAAGTCTCTCTCCACCTTCTCTCGCACACACATACACACTTCAGCAGCGCGCTGCCGCGTCGCGTCGCCGCTTCGCGCGGGCCACCGCCCCGCGGCGCGTGTAACAGGGTGGAGTCTGAGCAGCCGCACTGCTGCTGCTGCCGCCTCCTCCTCCGCCGCCACCGCCGCCGCTTGCTGCAGCAGCTCCGAGCGGACACAGTCACAGGGAGGAACCGAGGAGGGAGCCCGAAGAAGAACCCGAGCACCAGGCGCTTCTCACCGGGGACACAGACAGAGAGGAGAGCGCCGCCGTCTGTCCACATCTGCGGGGCGGGAGAGAACCGAGGAGCAGCGAGCGCCACCGACACGCGGCAGAGGAGGTGAGACAGTTCCCGAGTTTGTTTGAGAAGTTTGAAAAGTTTCCACCATTGTAGAGAGAAGGGTCTGTGACGTCACAGCGAGTCGATGTGGAGGCAGGAAAAGTTGGTGAAAAGTCGAGAGTGTGTGTGTTACAGTGAGTGTGTGTTACAGTGAGTGTGTCTGTGGGGACTTGTTGTGTATCTCTGCTCCATCCACAGCCAGGTTTGTGTTTGTGTGAGTTTGTTGTGTAATCAGTTCCGTGTTTAAAGCAGTGACACCTCGGCTCTAACTGCGGAGGGTTATCGTACTCTGGGTGTGTTGTGCAGCGGCACACGGAGAAAAACGTCGCCCCGGGCCGTGAATTCTTCCACCGCTGTGACGTGCTGTGACGTGACGCTGCTAGCGACACGTTCGTAAGCTAACAGGAAGTTAGCTAAACATGGAGCCTCAGGTGTTTGTGTGTGTGTGTGTGTGTGTGATTTATTTTAAGGAGTAGTCCACATTATTTGAAGCTTTGGAGTGTTATTGTTTGAGGTTCTTGAACATAGTCAGCCCTGACTGTGCTGTGAGAGCGCCCCCTGTGTCGAGAACCAGACTGACACACAGAAGCTAGCTCTCCTTCTCCCCAGGGCCGGCCCAAGCCTCCACGGGGCCCTCAGCAAAATTTGATTTTGGGGCCCTCTGTTACTGCCAATAATAATGATTATTGATCGTTCACACACCTAATTTACTAAAAGTATTCTGCTTATTCTACTCTGTCACGAATACGCTTGTAAAACTAATTGTGAGAACCTGTTGTTTGACACCAGATTTGCAAATTTACAGAAAAATCTTTCAATTAATATTTGGCAAAATCAGCAACTCCCCCTACTGGCGACACAGAGAATCAATACATAAAACCAAATGGTTTAAATATTAAAATTTTAAGGTCTGAAAATCTAAAAATGCACACAATCTTGGGGGTTTGGGGGGGGGGGGACAGATTTCTTGTAACTTTCGATGTAAACTTGGACATTTGCACCTGGGAATAGTCCGTTTTAAATTTCAGTATTTACGTGCTAACTTGGATTTATGTACAGGAACATGGATTTTTAATGTCAGGCGTTAACCTTGGGCTTAACCCCAGAACATAGATTTTAAACTACAGTGTTAAACCCCGGAACATGGATTTTTACCTTCAAGGTTAAACCCGCTCACATAGAAGTTTTAACCCAGAGCATGTACTGTATTCTAAACTTCAGGATTAATCTGAGAACAAGGATTTTAAATTCAGCAACATGGATTTTTTTTTTTTTTTTTTACTTTTAACCAGGATTGCGTCTGGAACATCAGGATTAAACCCTGGATTTTTTACTGACTCAGCATGTGAGGCAACACCGTCTAAAGCAGCCCTATAAAAAGCTCAAATAAACTTTACAATCGACTCTTCAGGAGCTGAAGTTACAGGAGTGAACGCGCTGAAAACAGACCTGCTGTGTTGCTTCTACTTCCAGTCACATTTTCTTCTTCACTCTTGCTCTTTCGGAAAATCACCGTCACTGCAAATGTACGACTAGACGATCGAACCTGCTAGCCTGCTTGAATCTAAGAATTTCTTGAATTGGATGAAATTGGCCTTGAAAAGGTTATTGCAGTCGGTCAAAAAAGCGATTCGGTGATGATTATCGTCGTCCTTCCCCGTGTGATAAGATAATCGGAAAAATGGAAGTTACCTGGCCGAAGAATTAGGGATAATGGTGGAGAGAGCTACGTCAAGACATGCTCCGTCCGTGTTGAATACTACTTTGTTCTCTATGTTGTGAATAAGTAGAGAAATCTTTCCCCTTTAACTGTTAATTTTTGACAGATATCGTGATCTATCGATATATCGCAATACATTGAATATCACAGAATCGTCGCATCGCGATATTATTGGTATCGCGTATCGTATCGTCTGGCACCCTGTGATTCTAAACCCTTATTGTTATTGAATTGTCACTCATGACTCGGTCTCTCTGGGAGTCTGCTGCAATTTGTCAAAAAGTACTTTTAAATTAAATATTGTCTTGACCTATATACGTTTTATTCTACAGATTGAACGTCTTAATCCAGAATAAAAATGACCGTTCTCTCTGATATCGCAAATCGCAATTCCTGTCAAAAATAATCCCAATTTGATATTTATTCAGAATCATTCAGCTAGGGCTGGGCGATTTATCGAAAATTTATCGTTATCGAAATTTACGACGATAATCCATGTCATTTTGCCATTAACGATACATTCGATAATTCAAAAAAATAAAAGTTGTGTGTACGTTCATGTCCCTTTAAGACACTCGGACACCTATATCAGGCAAATGGTCAATTATGCAAATTAGGCCATGACGTCATTTAGCAACTTTGAACTTATCGTTCATTTATTGTTATCGAGGTGAGCTGCTCAATATATCGTGATATTGATTTGAGGCCATATCACCCAGCCCTACGTTTAGCCCTAGTGTGAACGTGGTTTGGCGTGAATGTTGTTTGGACAGTTTATGTCCTCAGTTGACATCACATGTTATAAATCAAGTCTCTGACGACATATTTTATGTCCGTGCATAAAATATTGCCTGTTTTTCTATGTGTCAGTGTCTCACTCCCTCTCACACCCCTTAAGGAAACCAGCCTCTCTCTGTCTGTCTGACTGTAGTGTTTTCACTCGACCATATTTGGTCAAGGCAACATGTGCTAACCCCCCACTCACCACCTCACCAGAAACAGTTTGTTTTAGCCCAGAGCCAATTCTCAGGCTCGTGTCAGACTCTCAGAGCCTGGAGCTGGGTCAGATCAGTGAGGAGCTGCAGCTGCGTTTGAACATCACACTCGGCTGGACGAGAGAGCAGATGCTCGTCCGTGTTTGACCTGTCGCTGGACGAGAGAGCAGATGCTCGTCCGCGTTTGATCTGTCGCTGGACGAGAGAGCAGATGCTCGTCCGCGTTTGACTTGTCGCTGGACGAGAGAGCAGATGCTCGTCCGTGTTTGACCTGTCGCTGGACGAGAGAGCAGATGCTTGTCCGCGTTTGACCTGTCACTGGACGAGAGAGCAGATGCTCGTCCGCGTTTGACCTGTGGCTGGACGAGAGAGCTGATGCTCGTCCGCGTTTGACCTGTCGCCCGACGAGAGAGCTGATGCTCGTCCGCGTTTGACCTGTCGCTGGACGAGAGAGCAGATGCTCGTCCGCGTTTGACCTGTTGCTGGATGAGAGAGCAGATGCTCGTCCGTGTTTGACCTGTCGACACCATCACCGACGCCGAGGTGATGCTGACAAACATTTCATTTCCCCCGCCGCAGACAGATTCACCGCTTGTGTAAAGCTGCGATGACGCAGAACCTCACAGACCCGTTGAACGCGCTGACCTCACAGGGTTTATTTTAAGTCCACACACCTCATAGTTATTTTCATGTTGATTATTCTCCTCTGGTATTAGAGAAGCTGGGGCTTTTATTTTGAAAACTAACAGTGTTTTCGCTGTGCACAAAAAAGGGGAAGTTATTTGTCGTTTTGTTAACTCCACACACTCTCTCTCCCACACCAAAGCCCATAGAGTAAACCAGCGTTTTTACACCACAGCCCACAGCAGGTGTTGATCCACTGCTGACGCCTTCATTAACTTCAAAAGTGTTAATTTGTTACTTCTGTGTTTGAAATATTTAACCCAGGTTTACCTCAGTGACATAAAGCTACCAAACGCTAAAATCAATGATTTTCTTCATGGACTTTGGTGCAGGAGAGTGAGCAGTTGAGAAAACATCAGTTTCCTGTTAGAAAATGCTGTCTAACGGTGATATAACGCAGTGAACATATTCTGAAGATGTCATAGACTTATGCTGACATGTATTTTTATAGGTGAAATATTTGTCTAAACGTTATAACCACATTTTAAAGTGTTTAAATTGAAGGTCCAGTGAGCACAAGTTGGATAAAATTGGCAGAAATTATATATAATTATAATTATAATATTTCTCCCCCTTAAAATTTCCACTTGGTTTGGACTGCCCTCAACCGTAAATTCCTCTTGTTGAGGTAAGTGGCTTCCCTATGGAATTGGGACACCACTATATGCAAATTAGCGTAGTGAACGTAACGAACGTGCTAGCCTACGTCATGTTGACAGTTCTACCGGTGAAGCGTGCTAATATTTACATTCAGGAAAAATACCGGCGGATCCATCATGTAGCGCTACATGATGGGCATTCTCTCTTGAATAGCCGCTAACTAGCTAGTTAGCTAGCTAGCTAGCTAGCTAGCTAACGGTCCTTTTGGACTTATATCAAACCAACATTTTCCAACACATTTCGACATTGTAACGTTGCTTATTTGCCAAAATAAACTTAGGACGAAATTGTTCCTCCGCAGATCATCAGCCGGCTCGCTGAATTCACAAAGCATCATGGGTAATTTCAGCTTCCACTTTGTTTTAAGCCCGCATCAGAGCTCACTTACATTTTGAGGGTTGATTATAAGGGCAATATCGCAATTCCCCTTGCTCCCACCTACATGAGAACGCGCAAAATGTAGGGTTAGGGGAGGTATTAATCATCATATTTAATTTACTACGAGTGTGCAATTACTTGATTGTATGGAACGTTGTGTTTTTCACAACCCCAAAATTAGCCTTTCGAATTTATATTGGGAGCCTGGTCAGCTCTGCGGAGGCCGTCGTCTCGCGCCGCGATGTTTTTACAGTGGCCCACAAAGGACAAGCTCAGCATCTTTTTGACGCTAACTGAAGGCTACGCATGCATCTCCAGAGTGAGGTGAAGGAGCGTGCAGCTAAATTCTACACACTGTACTTTTACGTGATTAAAGCAGGATATGGTGTGCATAAACGTATGTTTATATTGTACGTTTCGGCGCGGCGCAGTCTTGTTTTTCCGCTGGTCAACTTCCTGTGGGTTGAAAACAGTTTAAAATTGGAGATGAGATTTTTATCTTCCCTCTGCCAAGAATCTCTCCGTCCTCACATTCCTCTGCTCCGCTGGGATTGGCTGCTGCATTTAGTTCATGCGCTCGCCGCCACTGACATGAGGCTGAAATAAAGCCTCCCTCTCTCTTTCTCTGTCTCCTTTCTCCTCTGCCTGTCTCTCCGTCTCTTTTCGCCGCCGCTGGTATTCCATAGGAATGCACAGTTGAATTCCTCTGCGGGGCTGGAGGCTGCGGCGCCGCGGCCCGAGGCTCATGTTGCTCTGCTAAATACGTACCGCCGCCCGCCGCCGGTCGTTTAAAGGATGGAGCCAGAGACGCGTTCAAAAAACACTGCAGTCGAATCCCCAACGCAACAGAAGTGAATCATCACGCGTGATGAATGTGGACGTAACGCTCAAACCTACAGGGTTTCCCCTCGAACGTCAACACTCAGACACAATGAAAACGTGGACCTTGATTTAAAGCTCCAGTGTGCGACTTCTTCTGTTGCCAAAACAAGGCTAGCGTCGCTGCCGCCGCAGACTGACCACACACCTCAGATGAGTCACAGTTCAAATCCGAGAAAACATGTACCTAATCCTGGATCCTGGGTTAAATGATGCTAATTGATTACTGATCAATGTATTGTTGTTGCAGCCCTATAGTGTTTGATATTGGGAGGGCTGCAGCTATCAAATATTTTTGTAATCAAGTATTCTATACCTATTAATCAAGTAATCTAATTTTTACATTTTTTTTCAAATAGCATCACGAGTCACGACATCGCTACAAATACAGTATGGTCTGGTAAACTACGTCAAATCAGCGAACATCAATGTTTACGTTAGCGTGTGCCGGCGGCGTTAGCATTAGCAACAGCAACCGAATGCTTCCGTGCTGTTGTGGTACGGCAGTTGTAGTTTGCAGGGGTTACACTGCACCCTACACTGCAGGCATGATTAAGCGTGAAATGGTCCCGCACTTTGGAAATGTTCTTCCTTTCACTCGGTGTGCGTCTGCTAAAATGGTCCGTGCGGAACAATGACCCCTGCGCAGAACAGGCTGCATAGCGTGAGCGATAGGAATGAAACGAATACTAGTATAAGGCTAAGGAGTTTTAGCAATTTTCAACTGGAACTGCGAAAGACAAAATTTCTCCAATAATGTAATTTTAGAATTATGCACATGTTGTTCTACAGACTGGAGAAATGATTTTGAATATGTTTTTCCAATGTAAATGAGAATAATGATGTAAATATGACCCTTCCCTCTGATATCGCAATTCATATCATAATCGCACTTCCTTTCAAAATTATTGCAATTAGATATTTATGCAAAAATCATTCAACATTGGTATCGTTTTCCATGCCTAATAGCTCCTCCTCATCGCAGTCATCGTAGCAACGGCTGCATGAAACTGCCATGACGTGGCGCGTTTCCATGACGACTGACCAAAAAAAGACGTGCATAGCGTCATGTTAACGTGACTCCAGATTGTTAAAATTAGTCTTTAAAGTAACGCTAAACTTTAGCAGCACTAAAATTAGCTAACGCAGCTAACAGAGGTCAGCCATCATGGAAACGCGTCGTGCGCTAATGTGCGTTAACCTAGTGCCCAGCACTATGATTAGTGGAATGTTTTCAGGAATTGTACGTCTTTTTTAAACTTTAATCTAAAGTTTGTTATTGTTTTGTTTTAGCACTGTTAGCACTTTGATTCTTGTGTCGGACGTCCCGCTCATGAAGCTCGCTTGGTACAGGGATCCTAATTTCTGCGGAACTGGTTAAGTTTAGGCCGCTAAGATTTGAATTGTGGTAACAGGTACAGGTCGGGCTTTAGCATTAGCTGGCCGTAGCATGTGGTTGAAGATCATTCAGGGATAATGCTTTGTTTAGTCTGTCCACATGAATGGAAGTGAGTGCAGTGACCTGAGAAGACTGAGCTCTCTGTGCAGACGCGTGAAGACCACATGTGGCCGGTGTTTTGGTTCAGAACGTGAACCTTGTCCCAGAGGAAATCATCACACATTTTCACAACGGCTGTGATGACTCAGAAGTTTAAAAAGAGCTGTTTTAAAGGTGCAAAAACAACATTTTCCATCTCCGTCAAGCACAGAAAATGTGATGCTATACATTTTTTTTAACAAATTTTCAGGTGTTTTTATGTGTAAATAAAAAATATACACATTAAAACAGGCTAATTAAATTTGTCCTAATAGGGGTTGACCCATTAGCGGCCTGGCTAATTATTGGTGTACCGATATTAGGCAGTATTCATTCAGTATTTGCAATTTCGTACTGCTTTTTAGAGTCCATGACCATATTAACATCCATATAAATGATATTATCAGTTATCGGCTTCATTTATTAGTAATAATAAGGATTGATATCGGTCCTAAAAGACCTATAATATGCCAAACTTCACGTCCGAGTGTTTAGATGTGATCATATGTGAAGTTTCAGAGTTCCATACAATAACAAGATGGTTTTAAATAAGCAGCTAACGTTAATGTTGTCGTGTTTGTGTCGGTGTTTGTGTTGCTCATACGTCACAGCTGGGTAAACACAGCTGAACATCTATTTCTGGCGTTTGTAGGACATGTTTCATTGCTGCAGATGTTGCATCTGCGCTTGTTTATTCGTCTTCGGTCCTTCGTGGTGACGCGTCCTTGTCGGGGGGGGTTGACGCTGACCCCAGTGATGTGAAATACAGTAGAAATGATTATGACTGTGTGTGTGACTGTGGTCAGCGACATCACAAGAGTCCATTTAACCAATTTAAACGCTCCGTGAGGGGTCAGTCGGACGGAAATGCCTATGGCGTCAGCGGTTTCACTCCCAGGAGGCGGAGTCATTAGCTGCTAACTGCTTCCTGTTTCTCCTTCACTGCATCTGCACTGTAAAGCAGCTTCTTAGAAATGTCCAACCGATGATGACTGTCTAATGTTTATTAGTTTATTTAGCACTAGGCGTATGCTAATTTGGCTTTTCTACTGTACAATTATTTTAGTAGTTTTGCGCTACCAACTTGTGTTTTTTTTTTTTTTTTCAGAATTAGAACATTCTCTAATGGTGTGTGTGTGTGTGTGTGTGTGGTTGTGGACACTTTGGTCAATAAAATAAAAGGTAACAGGAAGTTTGAGTGCATCTGGTGATGAAGACCGACTGGTTTCACAGAGCTGCAGCTCTTCAGACGTGTGGTCTGTGACCACAGCTTCTGTTTGTGAGAACGTTTGTGTTTGTTTTCAAACCAGAATGTCATCAGTTCGGTTCCCAGCGTTGTGTTTGGAACCCCCCCCCCCCCCCCCCCGCTAACGGGAGGAACGTGCTCTCTCCATTAGGACGAAGGTGACGAACCTCAGGTCGTGTATAATGATTTTGTTGAGAAGCTCCGTCATCCGGGAGGAGCTCAGTGTGGAGCATTGAGAGGAGCCAGATGAGGAGGCTCCTGGAAGCCACCCTGATGAGGTGTTTCGGGCACATCCCACTGGAAGGAGGCCCCTGGGACTGGAGAGACTTATGTCTTAACGCCTCAGGATTATAATATTTTGGTTGGATTGACATGAATTATTGAAATTTACAGAATCATTAGAGAAAGACAGCTGTTCTTGGGTGACGGCCACGTTGCTAGCTGCCATGCATCGCTTCTTGGTTGTCTGTCTTTTTTTATCGGATTTAGGGCTAAACATTTAAACGAATTTAAATCAAAATGGCCTAGGATATGCAAAATTTGTTAAAGGCGCCATATGTAAGAATGTGGCCAAAAACGGTTACTACATTCAAATTCAAAATACCGAGGTCTTTTTGGTTTGGTTTTCTGACGTAACTGGCAACCCGTGGTTGCTCGGCAGATGACACCCTTCTGACTGCAGTGATTGGTAGACGGCGGTAGGTGGCGCCACATGCCAAAAACATGATTTGCAGTCTGCAAAAGATTTTTTTTAATGCAAATATTTTGTCTGTACTGTTGTTGTTGGTGAGTTCAGTTTGTTATATGAACATTATTCCTGAGTCTCTGTGACATATTAGGAGGATTTTATGGCCAGTTGCTTTAGATTTATTACATAATGCACCTTTAAAGCCAAAATGTGTGTCAAAATATCATTTTAGCTGAATAATTTTCTTGATATAAACACATCATATTCTCCAGACTGCAGGGAACGTCTTTGTTGCTCACAGATCTGCACAAACATCACACAGTAAATCATTTTAAATCTGTTTTTCGAATGAAAATGAGAATCACGATGTCAAGATTCCCTCTGATATCGCGAATCATATCGAAATCGCAATTCCCGTTTAAATAATCGCAATTAGATATTGAGTCAAAATCGAATTTGACTGATGATTCCGTATATAGAGCAATAAAAATGTTCTGGTTTGTTGGTCAAAATATCATCATCCTTCCTCGTGCAATACGATAATCAATAGACCGGGGCAAATGTCGATATTTTAATTAACAAATTAAGGCCTCACTACTTCATGTCTCCTCACGGTGGCGCTGCTCAAATGAATGAGGGGAAATTTGGGCGGAAGTGACCTGACCTGAAGAATTAGAGAGTTTATTTTACAGCGGGATAATGGTAGACAAAGCTACGCTAAGAGATGCTTCATCCATGTTCAATATTGTGAATAAATAGAGAACTTTTCATATATAATGATGTATTATATGATTAATATATTGATTATCACAGAATCACTGTATCGTGATATTATTGGTATCGTGGACCGTGTATCGTAAAAATGAGGCTCCCTGCTGTGATTCCCACCCCCGTTTGTTGGTGTCATTCGAATGTCTGTTTCCTAGAAAGACCTTGGTGGGATCTCACGGTCGTTGCGGTACATAGCCGCTGTTAATCACACGACGGCGTGACGACGACAGCGATCCCTCGCCAACAGTAGCACGTTGTGTTCTGCTGCGGCGAGATAAGCTCGCTGACCCTGCGGTCAGATCTGGACAGTGTGATGGACAGTATCTGACAGCCGCATGTTCTGCTTCAGCGTCAGCGTCGACTCACTGACGACGGTTGACTCGCTCCCCGATTCCGGACAGGAAGTGATGTCGCGTGTCAGCTGACGGACGACTGATGCTGCTCTTTTCGATAAAGTTTTGATAAAAGGGGGAAATAGAGGAATGAGTGTTTTTTCCTGATGACTCTGCAGACGTGGACTGAGCAGGAAACAGGGAGTTGGTGTGTGTGTGTGGGGGGGGGTGTGTGTGTGTGTGTGTGTGTTATTGTATTAATAACCGCCTTATGATCTTTTCTGGCAACAAAAACACTGTCCTGGTTTTAATGAGGCAGGACTTAATTTTTGAGGAAATAGTTACGTTTAGGGTTAAAATCTGAATTTTGGTCTTGTAAAAGTTAAAGGTGCATTATGTAATAAATCTAAATCAATTGGCCGTAAAATCCTCCTAATATGTCACAGAGACTCAGAAATAATGTTCATATAACAAACTGAACTCATCAACAACAACAGTACAGACAAAATATTTGCATAAAAAAAAATATTTTGCAGACTGCAAATCATGTTTTGGCATGTGGCGCCACCTACTGCCGTCTACCAATCATTGCAGTCAGTAGAGTCTCAGCTGCCGAGCAACCACGGGTTGCCAGTTACGTCAGAAAACCAGACCTAAAAGACCTCGGTATTTTGAATTTGAATGTAGTAACCGTTTTTGGCCACATCCTTACATATGGCGCCTTTAAGTATTGGAATAACCCTGTGTTTACGCTGTCCAAATCTATGTGTATTCATGTTGGTCAACCAAAATATGGTCCCAGAACACATGGTCCAATGATCAGTGATGTCATTATGAGGCCATTTCCCAGGTTGCTCAGCATCGTGCAATACTACTGACGTTTAACAGATATGACCGACGTTAAAATATACATCATTATTTGGTGGATATTATGTCGTTATGACATCACCATGACATCAGAGAAGGGAGTCATGTGATACCCAGTGAATCCCAGTATGATCGGAATTGGAAAAAGTGACAAATAACTGACTTACAATAAAATAACAAGAATTCTTTATAGTCATAGTAGTATTATTAAACAGTCTGTAGTGTGTGTGTGTGTGTGTGTGTGTGTGTGTGTGTGTGTGTGTGTGTCTGTAGTTGTCTATGAGGACAGATTTTGATTTAATCCCATCTTTGTGAGGATATTTTTTCTGGTCCTCACAATTTTGAAGGTCTTTTAGGGACAATGTTAGGATTATAATTGGGTTTAGGTTAGGATTAGGTCAAGATTTAGGGTTAGGCATTAATTTATGAGGGTTAGGGTTAGGGTAAGGGGTTACAAGTGTCATCACTGACAATGCTGTTCGAGTGTGTGTGTGTGTGTGTGTGCGTGTGTGTGTCCGCTTATGCCTCTCTTCCTGTCAGGCTGCCTGTGATTGGCTGCTGTGAACTCTTCCTCATTTCTCGCTAACTACAGTTGTTTTCTGTTGTGACTCTGTCAAACTTCCTCTGCGTCCACACGCGCACACACACACACGATTATCTGTTGCTCATCAAACTGGAGACGGATGAGTACACACACACACACGCACGCACACACACACACACACACACACACACACACACACAGATCCCTGGATTGAGGCCGGACGCAGCCCCTCCACTGTTGGGAGGATACAAATGGCTCAAATGTCCTTTTATGGCATGTGAGTGCTTTTTAAAACAGGAAGTGACATCAGAGCATCTGAGCGGGATCTTACAAGAACACAGTCATTCCAGAGTAGAGGAAGACCCCCCCCCCCTCCCTCCCTCCCCAACCAACCACCCACCCATCGACCTCCCCAAACACACAAACACACACACACACACACACACACACACACTCTTACACCTCCACCTCCCCCAAACTGCAGCACAGAGTGACTCAGTGCAAACATGTTGCTGCAGAGTGGAGTCGACGCGAGTCTGAAAAACCAGACTCAGCCTGTAAAATATGTGACTGAACGTGGACTTTTGTGCACACACACACACACAGAGAGAGAGAGAAGAGAGAAGAGTGTGTTCTCTCTGCGAAAAACACTGTTTATGTTCAATTATGTCCGCCGCTGCCAGTGAAACACTTTGCATTTATTCTGTGCCAAAGTATTTGTTCCAGCTCTGTGGTGGTGGGAGGAGCCACAGCTCTATGTTCTCCTGACAGCACAGATCCAGAGTGTTTCATCAGTCAGAAACACATTATTGTGGTCGTCTAATATGCATAAAGACTTGGACTCGCACTCGCAGATAATTAGAAAGAAACCGCAAAAGTTTTGTATCAGCCCACAGCGCCACATGCAGGCCTGGCATGCATACTACAGTGTTTTGAAGACATTTCTTGCCCAGTTATAACTCACTGTTTTGTTTTGTTTTGTTTGTCTTCAGCCAGGGAAGAAGAAGTAAAAACCCGGAGCTGATCATCTGACTGGGGCCGGAGTGCTGTCACTCAAACATCGTTTGCATCAGGTATTTAAAAAATGCTCCATTCTCGTCAGAATTACTTTTATACGTAGTTTGGTGAATATTCTTTGTGTGTGTGTCTGCGCTGCATCAGAACTAAAGATGGTGGTGAAAGTTCTATGAACTCATGCGTACCTTTTTAGCTCTGGTTTAACTTCAGGTTAGGGGACTTTTCACATGACGAACTTAGACATCGTTGCCCTGTGCGGTTTTTTCTGTTCTATTTATGAAATCTGTTGACAAAAATGTCTTGTAGACGGTCCTGTTGGCCGGCTTGTGTCACCTGATCCTGTCGAATTTTAAGAGATAGTTGAATGTGGTCATTTTCTTAGTCTAAATATATATCCCTTTTGTCTTTACTACATTACCCAGCATGCAACATGTGCATCCTGAGGCCTGACACCTCCTCACTAGCTAAAACTAAATACCTAAGTGACAAAAACACACACACATAAAAAGCTTCACAGCAACATCCTCCTGGCAGTGAAGGCAGAGCCAGAAACAGAAAGAGGAACTGATGGTGACACAGTGTCAGCAGGATGTGTGTGTCTGTGTGTGGTATGTGTGTGTGTGTGTGTGTGTGTGTGTGTGTGTGTGTGTGTGTGTGGGTCAGTGTGGGTGTCAGGGTGTCTGTGTTGTGACATCCAATCCCAGTGAGGTGTGATGCCAGCGCATGCCGTGCTGCTTTCCCCCCTCGCCGCGCTGCCGCCAACAGCAGCGCCTCCTCTGAACAGGCTCCTCAGTTTGACTTGTTTTTTGTTTTTTTCAACTTGAAGGTTGTGGGTTCGATTCCCGGCTCTAGCTATATATTATGTCTACTTGTCGATGTGTCCTGGGGCAAAACTCAGTAACTCAGAATCACGAGAAAAAAACCCAGGTAGCACAAAAAGCGAAGCGTTGCACACGGATGCTCCGTTTGAAAGTGTGAGTGAATGGGTGTGAATGTGTGAATGCAAAACTGTAGTGTAAAGCAGATTTGAATATATACATATATATATATATATATATATATATATATATATATATATATATATATATATATATATATATATATATATATATATATATACATATAAATATGTATATATATATATATATATATATGTATGTATGTATATATATATATGTATATGTGCAGTATATGTATATAAATACAGACCATTTACCACTTTACATATTTTTTTAAAACCACTTGATACTGATACATTCCAAAAATATATACATATATATGAATATGTGTATATATATATATACATATACATATATATGTGTGTAAATATATATGTGTATGTATATATGTTTCTATATATATGTGTGTATATATGTATGTGTATATATATATGTGTATATATTTATCTATATATATGTATAATATAATAATAATATATAATATACATATACTGTGTATTTATATATATAGCATGCTTCACTTTTTGGCATGTGGCGCCACCTACCGCCGTCTACCAATCATTGCAGTCAGTAGAGTCTCAGCTGCCGAGCAACCACGGGTTGCCAGTTACGTCAGAAAATAAAACCTAAAAGACCTCGGTATTTTGAATTTGCATGTAGTAACCGTTTTTGACCACATTCTTACATATGGCGCCTTTAATATAAGCAGCAGCATCATTTTTCGCATCAAAACCGATAGAGACTTTCGGAGAAGACGTGGTATCGTGCCACGTCGTAGTTTGTTGTTATTAATTAAACTGACATCTTTATTTAAATGTTTTCTCTATTGTGAACATGTCGTGTGTTCAGTAAACTTCAGTAAAGACCCTAACTATAGCCCTTTTTTTGGTACGTCACACAGATTATTCACAAATCACAAATCCCAACTGTGCCAGTTTTTGGCAGACCAATCATAACGGCTGAGTTCCTAAAGGGGCGGGGCTAGGCACACTGTAGTTTGTTGATTTGTCAACAGATACTACTAAACTGGGCAGATACTACGTTTTGATTTACTGTAACTGCGTTTCCCACAGGGTTTTTTTATTTTTATATTTCTTTATGTAAATATAAGTGGCCTTCCTCATTTTCGAGAACACACACACACACACACACACACAGAGTTTATCAGGATCTGGAACTTCTCTGATTTCTCTCCGAAAACATCGCTCTTCCTCGTAAAAGTCGCCGAGCTTTTAACCCGAGTTGAGGTGGGATTAGATGGAGACGGATCAGCTGAGCTGCGAGTACAGATTAAAGCTAAAAGCAGAAGTGGGAGGATGTTTTTAGATCCACCGAAAGTGTTCTCTGTAAAAAAAAAGTTTACTGGAATTAGCTTTGCTTAAGTCGCATTCCGGTTATCCTCCCAGTTATCTCTGATTTGTTTATTTCTACGTTATCCTGTCAAAATTCCTCAGCTCCACTCCGATCACATACCCCTGGTTTACACTACTGTTCAAAAGTTTTGTGTTTTCCATTTAAAGTCACGGTTTTATTCATCAAAAGAGTTGCAAAATGAATAGAAAATGTAGTCAAGACATTGGCAAGATAAGGAAATAATGATTTTTATTCAAACTCCAATCTTTGCTTTGCTCCAAATCTGTGTGCTCGCTGTTGCCCCCTGCAGGTGTGAGCCGAGTGGAGGTGAAGAGCAGCAATCATGGTGGCCCTGTCACTGAAGATCGGCGTGGGGAACGTGGTGAAGACCATGCAGTTCGAACCCTCCACCATGGTGTACGACGCCTGCCGCATCATCAGGGAGAGAGTTCCCGAGGCTCAGCTCGGCCAGCGTGAGTTCTACCACCTCCCTGTTTTCATAAGATTAATGGTTTGGTCCATAAAATGTCAGCAAATTGTTGATCAGTGTTTGTCGAACCTGGAAATGAGGATGTTCTCGAATGTCTTGTTTTGTCCACAAACAGGTTTTTAATGATTAATCTGTTTGTATGGAGCAAAGAAACGATAAAATAATCATGGGCCCTTTGCACAGCAGCCATTTGATTACAACTCCCAGTCGAAAATCAACTTGTTTCCCCAATTGTCTACCTATCTATAACAACAAATATCATTTTGAATTGGTAAACAAACATAAACACATAAATCTGAACTAAAAATTCAGGGGAAAAAATCAGCAAAATTTGTTTTAGGGACCCCAAAAACATCTCCTACGACTCATCTGTGAGTCCCAGCCCAGTCTTTGGGAATCCCTGGTGAAAATATCCAAATAAATTAGGGTTATTTTGTCCATTTAGTTGGTTCACTGTCACACTCTCCTGACTTTAACATTAATCGACACCTGACCTTTACCCCCTAAAACATGCCAAAATGGCCGTTTACTCTCCTACACCAAAGTCCATTGAGAAAATCATCGATTTTATATCATGGCTCACAGAAGTTTTGATCAAGTGCTGATGATCCATCAAACTTTAATTGTCAATTTTCTCAATGGACTTTGGTGTGGGAGAGTGAGCTGCTTTAAATTTGGTTAAAAAAAAAACTAGCATTTTACTGTAAAAGACTGTTTAACACCAAGATAAAGCAAGGAGAATACTCTGAGGACATTATTTATTCATTGTTAAAAATCTTTCTCCTGTCGCTGACCTTGTCCTAAGAGATCCTGGTGATTTTTGGATCTCAGCAGATGATTTGTGACCTCGCCATTTTTCGGCGGCGCTGATTACAGACTGTGCAGCTAAAAACAGCTGGAAACTGAAAGTAAGCGTAGCTCCACAGAAGCATCAGCTGGCCGGTTCTGTCGCGTTACGTAATCCGTGGTTGTTGCCTGTTCCGACCTGTTTGTCGATCCACGTTCAGGGAGACAAAGAGTCCTCCAGCAGAGACTAGTGGTCCCAGCGTGAAATGAGTTCACAGCAGATGTTTCTGCCAAAATGATCCACTGAATCTCATTAACGGCGGATCGTATGTCCTCGGTGAGCACTTATCGTGCCGTGACGCTCTGCTTCTGTTTCCTTCTACAGCCAACGACTACGGGCTGTTTCTGTCTGATGAAGACCCAAAGAAAGGGATCTGGCTGGAGGCAGGAAAAGCGCTGGATTACTACATGCTGAGGAATGGGGTGAGTCATTCCAGCAGCAGCAGCAGCAGCAGCAGTGTGGTCACTGTGGGGCTCAGAATAGAGGGATGATGAAACTCGGTGTCCTCGGGCTCTGGAGGGGTCACAGGTTACAAAAATCGCCGGATCAAATATCCGGCCATCGCTCTTCTGCTGCTTTATCCTTCACATGAAGGTCACGGTGGTGACAATCTCAGCCTAACCCCAACCCCAACCCCAACCCCAACCCCAACCCTAACCCCAACCCCAACCCTAATCCATGTAGGTTACAACCTGGACAGGTCACCAGTCCATCACAAAGCCACATAGATGGGGTCAAACCCTAGCCTCCTGGCTGACAGACCTGGACTGAACCACCATCACCACACACCAGATCAGTAGGCCTGTGCAATAGAGTTTTAACCTCCTAACCTAAACCCCAACCCCAACCTCAACCTCAACCCTAACCCATGTGGGGAACAACCTGGACAGGTCACCAGTCCATCACAGGGCCACATAGAGGGGATCCAACCCTAGCCTCTTGGCTGACAGACCTGGACTGAACCACCATCACCACACACCAGATCAGTAGAACTGTACACCAGAGTTTTAACCTCTAACCCCAACCCTAACCCCGGTAGGGTACAACCTGGACAGGTCACCAGTTCATCGCAGGGCCACATAGAGGGGATCAAACCCTAGCCTCCTGGCTGACAGACCTGGACTGAACCACCATCACCACACACCAGATCAGTAGGCCTGTGCAATAGAGTTTTAACCTCTAACCCAAACCCCAACTTCAACCCTAACCCTAACTTTAGCCCAGGTGAGGGTACAACCTGGACAGGTCCATCACAGGGCCACTACAACTATCCACTCTCACACTCACCTACGGTCAATTTGGAGTGTCCAATTTGCTGTGTGAGGAAACCGGAGAACCGATACTACCCAAATATCTGAAAAATAGCACGCTTCCCCATATACAGACTGTAAAAATGTAGATACAGATCAGCAAAAGCATTTTAGCTGAGTCATGTTGTGGCCTGTTCATTTCCTCTTTTTGGGAGAAGACTATTATTTACCCTGTCGGGATAATTGTGTCCTTTAAAAATACAGGAGGAACAAACCTTCTAGCAGCTGTGGATCAGTGAGTACAGAGTACTGGAACGGTGGGGGTTTGATTCCCGCCTCCTCCTCCTCAAGTTTACCTGCCAATGTGTCCATAGGCAACACGTTTAACCCCAAATGGCCTCCAAGAAGCCTGTAAATAGGTTTGATAGATGGGTCAAGGAACGTCTCTAGAAACAACGTAGCCACGCGACAATCCCGTGTTTCTTTTGGAAACTGCATAAAAGTTCAAATATTGCCTGGTCTTTTCAGGACACTCTGGAGTACAAGAAGAAGCAGAGGCCGCTGAAGATCCGCATGTTGGACGGCACGGTGAAGACCGTCATGGTGGACGACTCCAAGATCGTCAGCGACATGCTCATGACCATCTGCGCCAGGATAGGTCAGCGTGACGTCAAACCGCAACCTCCGCAGCCTTTGTTTGTCTGTGTACTTGACTTTATGTGGGTTTTTTTAAATGTGTTTCAGGCATCACAAACTACGACGAGTACTCGCTGGTGCGAGACATTGGCGAGGAGAAGAAGGAGGAGACCATGGGGACGCTGAAGAGGGACAAGACTCTGCTGAGGGACGACAAGAAGATGGAGAAGCTGAAGCAGAAGCTGCACACGGACGACGAGCGTACGAAGAACCCTAATTTTACAGCTTCAGGGTCACTGTGATGGTTAAATGGCACGTTGCCTCCACTGCCCCCTAGTGTCTGTTAGCGGAAAACCAAGTCCGCCGACCTGTAGTCCTCAGGATCGGGAGGTTTCACAAGAGTTGCAAAGCGCTAACCTTAACCAAACCACGATTCAAGCTTTAGCCCTAACCTAACCTTGATGCTCAGCATCATGAGGACCAGGTTTTGGTCTCCATGAAGACTTCTAGTCCACACATAATTTGCACACCGTTGACCTCCTGGTTTGTGTTTGTCCGCAGTGAACTGGTTGGACCACGGCCGGACGCTGCGAGAACAAGGCGTGGAGGAGACGGAGATGTTGCTGCTGAGGAGGAAGTTCTTCTACTCGGACCAGAACGTGGACTCCAGAGACCCAGTCCAGCTCAATCTGCTCTACGTGCAGGTACGCGCGCAAAACACTTTGCGCTTTCGACTCTTCGGCTCTCACCGTTGGTGACTTTTCTTCACTCTCCTCGCGTTTTCCTCGTGTTTTGGTTCCATCCAGGCCCGCGACGACATCCTGAACGGGTCTCACCCCGTCTCCTTCGACAAGGCCTGCGAGTTCGCAGGTTACCAGTGTCAGATCCAGTTCGGCGACCACAACGAGACCAAACACAAGCCTGGATTCTTGGAGTGAGCGTCGTCAACGTCGCATTTACCCTCTTTGTTTATGTTTCCTGAAAAAACGGTTTGATATTTATTTGAACTCTTTCTCCTCAGTTTGAAGGAGTTCCTCCCCAAAGAGTACATCAAGCACAAAGGGGAGAAGAAGATCTTCCAGGTAAGAACCAGGCTTTGTGGCCACTGTATTTATTATTAATTGTGAATACAAACTCTTGAGCTCTCGTCCCAACAGGCTCATAAAAACAGCCAGAACATGACGGAGATCGAGGCCAAGGTCAGCTACGTGAAGCTAGCTCGCTCCCTGAAGACCTACGGAGTGTCCTTCTTTCTGGTCAAGGTGAGGAGAACGTCGGCTCCCATAACATGCCTCTGCGTTTTGATGGGAGGAGCCTCGTTTTTCGTGACGTCACCAACTTTACTTCCTGTTTCAGGAGAAGATGAAGGGCAAGAACAAGCTGGTGCCTCGTCTGCTCGGCATCACCAAGGAGAGCACGATGCGGGTGGACGAGAAGACCAAGGAGGTGATCCAGGAGTGGAGCCTGACCAACATCAAACGCTGGGCCGCTTCACCCAAGAGCTTCACTCTGGTGAGTGGCACGGTTATCTGGAGCTTTTCCAGCCGCGTTTCTCGCGTCTGCTCGCTCAGACGTCGTCTGGAGATTTGATTGAGGCGAAAGTTCTGATAAAATGTCTGGAGAAACTATTTAGTCCCCGTCTGGACAGTTTCAGAAACACGTCTGGACTTCATCGCGGCTCTGAGAGCAGCTCACAGTCTGATTTATGTTTCCTCGTACAACACTTTTTGTAATTGTTGCTTGACGAAACTTAATTAGTCGCACACCGTTTTCAATTTTAGCTTCTGTGGAAGGTTTCGGTCACCGCCATGGTAACCAACCACATGATAATCCTCTTCTTCTTCTTCTTCTCTCTGCTTCTTTATTTGAGTCTGTAAAGGTTTTCAGAAGTCCAGATCATAGTCGTCTTCAGAAGTTAGCCGTGGGCAACTGAACTGACTGAGTTAAGAGGGAAGACATTTCACGTTTCATCCGAGAATCTTCTTGGGAAGTTCTGGAATCAAAGAAGTCTCCTGGATTAGTGAAATGTCTTCAACTTAACTCTGGCGTTCTGGAGTTCTTCAGAGCTGATCTTAAGTTCTGGAGTTCTACAGAACTGATCTTAAGTTCTGGAGTTCTTCAGAATCAAAGAAGTCTCCTAGATTAGTGAAATGTCTTCAACTTAACTCTGGAGTACTGGAGTTCTTCAGAACTGATCTTAAGTTCTGGGGTTCTTCAGAACTGATCTTAAGTTCTGGGGTTCTTCAGAACTGATCTTAAGTTCTGGGGTTCTTCAGAACTGATCTTAAGTTCTGGGGTTCTTCAGAACTGATCTTAAGTTCTGGAGTTCTTCAGAATCAAAGAAGTCTCCTAGATTAGTGAAATGTCTTCAACTTAACTCTGGAGTTCTGGAGTTCTTCAGAACTGATCTTAAGTTCTAGAGTTCTTCAGGATTTAACTGAAGATCAAGAATTCTTCGTAACTGATCTTAAGTTCTGGAGTTTTCAGAACTGAACTGAACTTCTAGGGTCCTTCACAATGTGGCTTAAATTCTATAGTTCTTCAGAATTAGAACTCGATTCTTGAGAGTTCTTGAGAATTGATTTTAAGGTCTGGATTTCTGAGTTCTTAAGAAGCCTCTTGAGTGACAGGTGAAATGTCTTCAAGTTGATGCTGGAGTTCTTCAGAAATTATCTAAGGTTCCAGAGTTCTGAAGAACTGAACTTAAGTTCTAGAGTTCTGAAGAGCTGAACTTAGGTTCTAGAGTTCTGAAGAGCTGAACTTAAGTTCTAGAGTTCTGAAGAGCTGAACTTAAGTTCTAAATTTCTTCAGGATTTAACTGAAGTTCAAGAATTCTTCATAACTGATCTTAAGTTCTGGAGTTTTCATAACTGAACTGAACTTCTAGAGTCCTTCACAATGTAGCTTAAATTCCATAGTTCTTCAGAATTAGAACTCAATTCTTGAGAGTTCTTGAGAATTGATTTTAAGGTCTGGATTTCTGAGTTCTTCAGAACTTCAGAAGCCTCTTGAGTGACAGGTGAAATGTCTTCAACTTGACGCTGGAGTTCTTCAGAAATTATCTAAGGTTCCAGAGTTCTGAAGAACTGAACTTAAGTTCTAGAGTTCTCCAGGATTTAACTGAAGTTCAAGAATTCTTCATAACTGATCTTAAGTTCTGGAGTTTTCAGAACCAAGAACCAAGAACCAAGAGAACAACACGGAGATGTTTTGGTCCAAAAGTTCAAGCCCAGACATGAAGACAATGTCAACCAGTCACGCTGCGCGACAAAGTATAAATACGTGTCAAAGGACACTTATTTCTGTCCATTTCTGTCACTCGACACCTTATAAATTGTCCTCTGACTGAGTATAAATCAGGCTTTAGTGAAACGGCGGCCGCTCACCAAAGACAACGAACCTCTGTGGAGCTTCATCAATCAATGACATGCTGAACATAACCTTGGATTATTACATTCCCGTGACAGAATATCTATAAATACTGACGCAAAATGAAATGAAACTGGATGGATTTGAACAACACGTGTTTGTTCTCAGGACTTTGGAGATTACCAGGACGGTTACTACTCTGTGCAGACGACTGAGGGAGAGCAGATCGCTCAGCTCATCGCCGGGTACATCGACATCATCCTCAAGAAGGTAACGGTCGATGCCAGCTGTTCCCAAACTGTTCGACCCTGAACCCACAATATAACGGTTCCTGAGACTTGATGTTCCCATCATTTCAGAGAACATTAAACGCGTCATAGTTTTTCCTCTGTAGCTGCAGGATCAGTCAATCTGACATCATCACCCTCAAGGGTCGTATAATAAGAGAAACTCGGGCTGTAAAAGATAAAATGGATGAAAATGTAGCTATGAATCTTCATTTTGGGATCAAAAGAGTTTGATTTATGTGTAAAAAAAGTTATTGTATGGTAAAAAAAAAAAATATTCAGACAAAAAAAATTATTATTATGGGATTAAAAGTGTTTGTTATGAGGTAAACCGTCATAATTATGACGTAAATAGTGAATTATGGGATAAAGTCAGTACAGTAATGTTGACATTTAAAATAACTATGACTTAAAGAATGGATGAAAATGTAGTTATGAAAAAACTCATAATTTATTAGATAAAAAGTCAAAAATTATCAGATTAAAAAAATCAATTTTTTGAGATAAATTGTTGATTATAAAATTAAAAAGCAAAACAGTTGAAATTATGGGTTAAATAATAATTTTGGGATCAAAAAGATTTATGTGTAAAAATGTGAAATTATAAGGTAAATATTTTAATTTCAAGACAAAAAAAGTAATTATCCTGGGAATAAAAGTGTTTGTTATGGGGTAAACAGTCATAATTATGACATAAATAGTGAATTATGAGATAAAGTTAGTATGGCAATGTTGACATTTAAAGTAACTTTGGAAGACAAAGAGTCCATTATTGTGAGAGAGAGAAAAAGTCATTTCAAGGCTTTAAAAAAAAAATCCTAAATCATGTGATAAATGTCCAAATTTCTGTTTCTCTGATGATTTTTCGTCTGTTTTCTCACAGAAAAAGAGCAAAGACCACTTTGGCCTGGAGGGAGATGAAGAGTCGACGATGCTGGAAGACTCCGTGTCGCCTAAAAAGTATGTTTCTTTTAAAATCCCACTCTCCGCCCACTGGTCACATTTAATCTCAAAGAGACTCGGACTCTGTGACGTCCCACCTCCCTCCGTCTCACCTGGTGTTTCTCTGTGGTTTTTACCACTACCACCGTCCTCCAGGTCCACGGTTCTGCAGCAGCAGTTCAACAGGGTGGGGAAGGTGGAGACGGGCTCCGTGGCTCTGCCGGCCATCATGCGCTCTGGAGCCGGAGGACCAGAGAGCTTCCAGATGGGCTCCATGCCTCAGGCCAAGCAGCACATCACCAGTGGACAGATGCACCGGGGACACATGCCTCCGCTGGTAAAACAGAATTAAAAACCGGTCCAAATGTGGAATCTCTGTCTGTCTGTTTGTCGTCATGGTGACGCTATCGTTGTGTGTGTTGTGTGTCCACAGACGTCGGCTCAACAAGCTCTGACCGGAACCATCAACTCCAGCATGCACGCGGTCCAGGCCGCTCAGGCGTCTCTGGACGACTTTGACACTCTGCCTCCTCTGGGAACCGACGCGGTGAGACCTCGCTCTGATGTCACCGCCGATTTCGCCGGTTTGTTTGTGTGTTACTTATACGCCTTTGTGTCGTTTCGTATCAGGCGTCTCAAGCCTGGCGCAAGAACAAGATGGACGAGTCCAAACACGAGATCCACTCCCAGGTGGACGCCATCACGGCAGGCACCGCCTCCATGGTCAACCTCACCGCAGGTAGGACACAATCGCATTGTCGGGTTGGTTGAAACTAGGCTAAAATATCACAAAACCTCACCCTCAAGTCTTAACCAGGTTTTCGTCTTCCCCCCGTCCCTCAGGTGACCCGGCAGAGACGGACTACACGGCCGTGGGCTGCGCCGTGACCACCATCTCGTCCAACCTGACCGAAATGTCCAAGGGCGTGAAGCTGCTGGCCGCGCTCATGGAGGACGAAGGCGCAAACGGGCAGCAGCTGCTCGGCGCCGCCAAGAACCTGGCCTGCGCCGTGTCGGACATGCTGAAGACGGCGCAGCCGGCAAACACAGAGGTCGGTGTCGGGGCGGTTGTTAGATTAACAGATGAACAGACGGACGTACGTTCCTTGGATTAAACGTGGTGTGTGGTGTGTTTTTTTTTTTCTTGTTTTCAGCCTCGTCAGATCCTGCTCCAGGCTGCAGGAAACGTGGGTCAGGCCAGCGGAGAGCTGCTGTCGCACATCGGGGAGACGGACACAGACCCACAGTTCCAGGTATGGTTATCAAACTTTATTCCCCCCCTTTTAGTAGCCTTTAGTACACTTTAAAACATGAAACAGGACTCGTTTTTATCATGGGAAGTTTGGAGCAGATAGGTAAACAATTTCACGACCCGATTCGGACTGGAAACCTAATTCGTTTGTTGTTTTCTGACCTTTGTGGTTGTTTGTCGCCATGAAACGAAATAAGAAACCCTTACCCTAACCCAAAATGTGTATTTATTTTAGAACAAATGTCAAAAACATTATTTTATTTCAAACAGGAAGTAGCAGGTGTCGACAGGAAGTAGGAAGTAGAAGAACAAATCGAGTGTCTGCGGTCCTCTCTGAAGATGACACTTGAAAAATATGTCATACGACATTAAAAAAAGCTTCGTAACTTGGATTCACAAAAGATTTTAACCACAATTTTAAATATGAAGTTAACTCTGTAAGAGTAAATTCAAAATGGCCGACTTCCTGTTTAGAGATAGCTTTTTTGGGTGTGTGTTTGGAGCAGATAGGTAAACAATTTCACGACCCGATTCGGACTGGAAACCTGATTTGTTCTATGTATTATGACCTTTCTTGTTGTTTGTCGCCATAAAAACGGAATAAGAAACGCTTACCCTAACCCAAAATGTGTATTTGTTTTAGAATAAATGTCAAAAATTTTATTTTATTTCAAACAGGAAGTAGCAGGTGTCGACAGGAAGTAGGAAGTAGAAGAACAAATCGAGTGTCTGTGGTCCTCTCTGTAGATGACGCATGAAAAATATGTCGTACGACATAAAAAAAAAACTACGTAACTTGGAGTCACAAAAAATTTTGACCACGATTTTGAACACGAAATATGAAGTTAATTCTGTAAGAGTAAATTCAAAATGGCCGACTTCCTGTTTAGAGATAGCTTTTTTTTGGGTGTGTGTGTGTTGCGTCGTTGTAGGTTAAGTAACACAACTTCCTGTCTGTCCCTGATGACATCGGCGCCACCCAGTGACCACATGATGACCACATGTTTGTGTTTAAACTCGTGTCTCCTTGTGTGTGTGTGTGTGTGTGTGTGTGTGACAGTTTCCAGGTAACGGATCTTTCAGGGGGGCGCAGTGGAGAGTGCCCTCTTATTTTCAGATCCTGGTAACACACGTGTTCCTCAAGGCCGACGCCTCATTCTGAATAACCAATCAGATCAATCGCTTCTCCCGCCGTCGCTGTCAATAATAATAATAATAATAATCTGTCAATCAACAACAACAATTCCACAGTCTATTTACACAATAAAAACACCTGAACAGCCGCACTCCTCAGTTACTAAGATTAAGGTTAATAAAGATATCAGATAACGTGAGTTATGCGAGTGAAAGAGTTAAAAGATAACTAAGGTTAGCAGATATGCTATAAGTATAAGTAAATACGTTTATTGTATAAAAGAGTTCGCAATGTTGAGATCGCAACAAATAACACAAATTTAAGCAATTACCGCAACTGTTGCACTTATTTTACATTATATGGAAAAATTCGCAATAATTTTTGCACAAAAATTGTCTTGCATTGCAACTTTTTGAAGACATTGCCGTAAAATCAGGCACATTTGGACGTAACAATCCTGGAATCCTGGTTATCTATAAAATAATAAGTTTAGTTGTATATAAACATTAGCAAATTCTAAATAATATAATCATATAATTTATTAAAAAGATAGTAAAGTGAGGAGGAAGTTCTGAAACATCATCATCATGAAATTAAATTTAACCTTCAGCCTTTTTTCTTTTCTTTCATCCTCTGATGTCTTTTCTTCCTCTCAGATTTTTAATTCCTGAATTCATAATAATTCGACAAATAATCCACAAACTTCTTGTAATTTCCTTTCAGTTTCTTCCGGCGCGTCGTCATATATTCGATAATTCGTCCGCGTTGCGTTGCCTTCACTGACGCGCGTGTTTCTCGTTTGCCAGGACATGCTGATGCAGCTCGCCAAAGCCGTGGCTAACGCCGCCGCCGCTCTGGTGCTCAGGGCCAAGAACGTGGCCCAGAAGACGGAGGACTCGACCCAGCAGAACCGCGTCATCGCCGCCGCCACGCAGTGTGCGCTGTCCACGTCTCAGCTGGTGGCGTGCACCAGGGTGAGTCCGACCGCCGCCACGCGTCTACGCTCGAACCTGAGCAGAGCGTTGTCCGCTCCGTCTTATTCCGTGACTCCTCCCTCGCGCAGGTGGTGGCGCCGACCATCAGCTCCCCCGTGTGCCAGGAGCAGCTGATCGAGGCGGGCAAGCTGGTCGCCAAGTCGGTGGAGGGCTGCGTGGAGGCGTCGCAGGGCGCCACCAACGACGAGGGCCTCCTGAAACAGGTGGGCGTGGCCGCCACTGGCGTCACCCAGGCCCTCAACGAGCTGCTGCAGCACATCAAACAGTACGCCAGCGGAGGGCATCCCATCGGACGCCACGGCGAGGCCACCGACCGCATCCTGGACGTCACGGAGAACATCTTCAGCTCGATGGGAGACGCTGGTAGGTGTTAGACAGCCTCATGGGGTCGGGGGGTTGGTTTGGTACAGTACGGTACATATTTTTTGGTGTTTACATCCGGAAAAGTACCAAAATAACCAGTTCTACCTTTCCATTTCTGCACCCTTACCTTGTTGTACCAGAGTAAGATGGCTACATAGACCGCCTACCAAGTAAAGGTGCTGTTGGTGCTAAGTAGAACCATATAAGGTTCCATATAAGGTCCCTTTCAAAACCCTTTATTCAGGAAAGGGGTTTTAAAGGGTTCTCTGGATCAAAATGGTTCTTACTGGAACCATTAGTGTTGCCAAGAATCCTTGAAAAACCCTTTCTTCGGGGAAAAGGTTTTTCAGAAGCAAATGGTTCCAGGTAGAACCTCATCCCTTGTAGAAGGACCCTTTTGGAACCCTTATTTCTAAGAGTGTAGGGCTTAACTGTTCCAAACCGTACCATAATGTACCAAACCGAACTGTAGGGTTAGGGTTAGGGTTGGATTTCGGGTTAGGGTTGGATTTCGGGTTAGGATTGGGGTTGGTATTGGAGTTAGGGGAAACATTTGTGACCAGGGCTAGGGTAAGAGGTGGGTAAGGGTTAGGGTTAGGGTTACCATTCTAAACGGTACCGTAATGTACCAAACCGAACTCCAGGGTTAAGGTTGGGGTTGGGGTTGGGGAACCCATTGACCAGCGTCAAAGATAGTCATAGATCGTGTCCAGAGGTTAAACCTTGGATGTTCTTTCCAGGTGAGATGGTTCGTCAGGCTCGTATCCTCGCTCAGGCCACGTCTGACCTCGTCAACGCCATCAAGATGGACGCCGAGGGCGAGTCAGACCTGGAGAACTCTCGCAAGCTACTCTCTGCTGCCAAACTGCTGGCCGACGCCACCGCTAAGATGGTGGAGGCAGCAAAGGTCTGGCCTTCATCCGTTTTTGTTTTTTTTTTACGTTTTTAACTCACTATGTGGGTAAATTTGACGCGTAATGATCTGCTGTCACCACAGGGAGCGGCAGCAAACCCAGACAGCGAGGAGCAGCAGCAGAAACTGCGGGAGGCTGCCGAGGGTCTGCGCATGGCCACCAACGCCGCTGCCCAGAACGCCATCAAGAAACGCCTGGTCAACAAGCTGGAGGTAACAAAGGAGCGCTCTGTTTGGTGGTGCGATCGCAAAATAATGTGATGCAAAAATTCCTGACTCTACTTAATTCATTACTGAGGATGTAAATCTGTAAAACTGTTTTCAGCAGACGAGACATGAAGTACTTTATTACTTCTGATTCTAGGTCACCTAAGATGATGTTTTAAAAACCTATTACTCACTCACACCAAACTCCATACGAAATATCAGTGTTTTTCATAATAGTCGGCGTCGCCCTGAACAAGAATGCGTTGAAAATATTTGCAAACCTCTTAAGGAATAATTTTAATGAATTCTTGAAAATCAGGAAATGATCCATTTCTGTCGATGCACTTTGACAGTGAGCTGACTTTCTTCAAAAAAATGAAAAGTATCTCAGAATGACTTGAAATTTACCATCATAATAGTCGGCATCGCCCTGAACAAGGATCAGTTGAAAATATTTGCAAACCTCTTAATGAATAATTTTAATTAATTTTTGAAAATCAGGAAATGATCCATTTGCTCTGATGCACTTTGACAGTGAGCTGACTTTCTTCTCAAGAAAAAAAGTATCTCAGAATGACTTGAAATTTACCATCATAATAGTCGGCATCACCCTGAACAAGGATGCGTTGAAAATATTTGCAAACCTCTTAAGGAATAATTTTAATGAATTTTTGAAAATTAGGAAATAATCCATTTCTGTCGATGCACTTTGACAGTGAGCTGACTTTCTTCAAAAAAACGAAAAGTATCTCGGAATGACTTGAAATTCACCATCATAATAGTCGGCATCGCCCTGAACAAGGATCCGTTGAAAATATTTGCAAATCTCTTAAGGAATAATTTTAATTAATTCTTGAAAATCAGGAAATGATCCATTTCTTTCGATCCACTTTGACAGTGAGCTGACTTTCTTCTCAAAAAAAAAGTATCTCGGAATGACTTGAAATTTACCATCATAATAGTCGACATCGCCCTGAACAAGGATCAGTTGAAAATATTTGCAAACCTCTTAATGAATAATTTTAATGAATTTTTGAAAATCAGGAAATTATCCTTTTGCTCTGATGCACTTTGACAATGAGCTGACTTTCTTCAAAAAAAGGAAAAGTTTCTTGGAATGACTTGAAATTTACCATCATAATAGTCGGCATCGCCCTGAACAAGAATGCGTTGAAAATATTTGCAAACCTCTTAAGGAATAATTTTAATGAATTTTTGAAAATTAGGAAATAATCCATTTCTGTCGATGCACTTTGACAGTGAGCTGACTTTCTTCAAAAAAAAAAAAAAGTATCTTGGAATGACTTGAAATTCACCATCATAATAGTCGGCATCACCCTGAACAAGGATGCGGTGAAAATATTTGAAATCTCTTAAGGAATAATTTTAATGAATTTTTGAAAATCAGGAAATGATCCATTTGCTCTGATGCACTTTGACAGTGAGCTGACTTTCTTCTCAAAAAAAAAAAGTATCTCAGAATGACTTGAAATTTACCATCAAAATAGTCGGCATCGCCCTGAACAAGGATGCGTTGAAAATATTTGCAAATCTCTTAAGGAATAATTTTAATGAATTTTTTAAAATCAGGAAATTATCCTTTTGCTCCGATGCACTTTGACAGTGAGCTGACTTTCTTCAAAAAAACTAAAAGTATCTCGGAATGACTTGAAATTTACCATCATAATAGTCAGCATCGCCCTGAACAAGGATCCGTTGAAAATATTTTCAAACCTCTTAAGGAATCATTTTAGTGAATTTTTGACAATCAGGAAATGATCCATTCTGTCGATGCACTTTTACAGTGAGCTGATTTTCTCTATGGACTCTGGTGTGGGAGAGGGATTAGTTTTACATAGTGACACAATCTTCACTATGAACTTGTGCCCACTTGCCTGAGTTCAAGCTATTTGAGAGCACCTCTTACATCATCACTTAAAAGCGGCGCTATCCCTCAAATGCAGCATTCCAGGCAATTCAGAACTTGATTTTTCCAACCTGATGTGAGTCAGAGTGTAGAGAGAAGCGTTCCCCGTCGACTCTGTGTTATCTGTGAGGTCAGTGTTTGACGTTGTTTCCCGTCTCCGGTCAGAATGCAGCCAGACAGGCCGCGGCCGCCGCCACTCAGACCATCGCCGCCGCCCAGCACGCCGCCTCCACCAACAAGAACCAGGCGGCGCAGCAGCAGCTCGTCCAGAGCTGCAAGGTAAACACACACACACACACACATCCTCACATACACTGCAAGGTCGGTGTGTTTGTCCTCACACACTCACCTGTGATGTGTGTGACGTCAGGTGGTGGCAGAGCAGATCCCACACCTGGTCCAGGGAGTGCGAGGCAGCCAGGCTCAGCCCGACAGCCCGAGCGCTCAGCTCGCTCTCATCGGCGCCAGCCAGAACTTCCTGCAGGTGAGTGTCTGTGTCCAGGGTGCATTTTAAAAACACTCTAATGACCTTTGACCTCACATTTTCCTCCTCCTTCTTCTTCTGCAGCCTGGTGCAAAGATGGTCACGGCCTCTAAAGCCACTGTTCCCACCATCAGTGACCAGGCTTCAGCCATGCAGCTCAGTCAGTGCGCCAAGAACCTGGCCAGTACACTGACCGAGCTCCGCACCGCCTCACAGAAGGTAACGACAACATATACAACATATATGGTACAATATATACATGTATGCATATAAATTATTGAATACATTTAATATAACTAAACACCTAACATGATTTAATTAAACATATGCAGTCTATACTTCTATACTACAGTACAGACACAACATCTCTAAATCTATAATATAAATGTGTGATATATATATATATATAATATATATAATAATATAAAGAAACATGTATACAACATATATATAATTAAACATATACAACACATGAGCAACCTATAAACAACACACACTATATAATAAAATATACACACACATACATTATACTGTATATATAAATGCAAACATACATCATTTTGTTGTATAACTTATACACAACATTTTACATTATATACAAAGCACATTTGCCCATTGAGTGTGTGTTTGTGTGTACATTGTGTCTACACAACATTCAAGTAAGTAAACATACACACTATATTCTAGAAGTATGCATACATACATATACATATATGTGTATGTATGTATGTATATATATATATATATCCAGTATATACATTTATCTATGCATACATATATATATATATATTTATATGTATAATAATATATATTTGTTATGTAATGTATAATTCTTTTTAAGAGATGTAATATATGATGTGTGAATTTCTCACTTGAGTTGTGTAGGAGTAATTCTTAAGTCAAACCTTTTACATGTTTGATGGTGTGTGTGTGTGTGTGTGTGTGTGCGTGTGTGTGCAGGCTCAGGAAGCGTGTGGACCGCTGGAGATCGACAACGCTCTGTCGATGGTGAGAGACCTGGAGAAGGACATGCACGAGGCCAAAGCTTCTGCAGAGCAGGGCAAACTGAAACCACTGCCAGGAGAGACGGTGAGGGAACCACACACACACACACATGCACACATATACACACACACACACACACAGATGTTCCTCACACAAAGCCTTCGCTTTGTCTCCTCAGCTGGAGAAATGCTGTCAGGATCTGGGCACCAGCACCAAAGCTGTGGGCTCTTCCATCGCAAAACTGCTGAGCGAGGCTGCGCAGGGCAACGAGAACTACACAGGCGAGTCAACAACAACAACAACAACATTGTCCTGTTTATTTACTTCCTGGAGACTTACTCTAACTTCATCCTAACCTCACAAGATGTCTCCATCTTAGAAGACAGATTTAGGTCCCCACAACATGAGTTAATACCTGAAACACACAGAAGAAGAAGAAGTTCTAATCAAAATAATCATAGATGTGATAATAAATGTGAATGTTTTGTGTCTTCCTCACTCTGACCTTTGACCCCTGTCATATCCAGGCATGGCGGCCCGAGACGTGGCTCAGGCTCTGAAGTCTCTGGGCTCGGCGGCCAGAGGAGTCGCCGCCAACACCAACGACTCGCTGGCTCGCAACGCCATGTTGGACTGCGCCGGCGACGTCATGGACAAGTCGGCCAACCTGATCGAGGAGACCAAGAGGGCCATCGCCAAACCGGGAGACCCGGAGAGTCAGCAGAGGCTGGCGCAGGTGAGGAGGGGGGCGGGGTTTAGCAGATCCTGATGAGAGCTGACGATCTTAGAACATGAATGAGATGAGGATTTTGTCGTATCCGTGTGCAGGTGGCGAAGGCCGTGTCTCAGGCCCTGAACCGCTGTGTGAACTGCCTTCCTGGACAGAGGGACGTGGACAACGCCATCCGCACCGTGGGAGAAGCCAGCAAGACGCTGCTGTCTGATTCTGTCAGTACTGACACGTGTCTGTCACTCTTTCTGATTCTCTAAAACCAGCTCTCTCACTCATCCTCCTTCTTCTTCTTCTTCTACTCTTTCATGCTGCAGTTCCCGGCCAGTGGGCGGAGCTTCCAAGAGGTGCAGTCGCAGCTGAACGAGGTGGCGGCGGGTCTGAACCAGTCGGCCAACGAGGTGGTGCAGGCGTCCAGAGGAACCACGCAGGACCTGGCCAAGGCCACCAGCAAGTTTGGACAGGACTTCAGCCACTTCCTGGACGCTGGAGTCGACATGGCAGGAACATCTCAGGTGACTATCACCACAGATACTGTATTGTTCTGTTATATTCTATTATAGCTTAAAGGTGCATTATGTAATAAATCTAAAGCAACTGGCCGTAAAATCCTCCTAATAATGTCACAGAGACTCAGGAATAATGTTCATATAACAAACTGAACTCACCAACAACAACAGTACAGACAAAATATTTGCATTAAAAAAACATTTTGCAGACTGCAAATCTTGTTTATGTTTTGAAATCATGTTTTGGCATGTGGCGCCATCTACCAATCATTGCAGTCAGTAGAGTCTCAGCTGTCGAGCGACCACGGGTTGCCAGTTACGTCAGAAAACGAAACCTAAAAGACCTCTGTATTTTGAATTTGAGTGTAGTAACCGTTTTTGGCCACATTCTTACATATGGCACCTTTAACTTGTTCAACTTGATTGTTATGTTATGTTATGTTATACCTTATATTTTATTGCATGGCATCACTCTATGTTGTATTGTTTTAAAAAAAAAAAATACAATTAAAAATATGTTTTATGTTATAGAAGAAATCGGAAACTAATTAGCCAGATGGTGGCACTGTAATTACAGTTTAAATAGTCCCATTTTAGCCTGATTTACTTACTTACTAAAAATGCATATGCTAATAAAGGATAAAAAATAAAGGAAAACAAACTGTAAAAAAAAACTTTTGAATTTTTGAATCTGTTATCACCAGATTTTGCTTACTATCTTTGAGGCGAGAAAATGCAAAAATGTATTATTATTGATTGAAAAACATGGCCGCCATGAAACAAAACATCTTTGAAATGGGCGGAGCCTAAAATATTACACCAGTTGTTATAAATTGAGGTGTTAAGGTTCAAAACCTGTGTAGGAATTGATCTTTTCTATTCTATTTTAACTCATTAAATACTATAAATGTATACTTGTCCATCTCAATTTTATGGACTAAAGTTCTAAGGTAGCAACACAGTAACGTGGACCGATCTGAATCCACACTTGGTGTCACAGTTTTCATACTCATTACTGATGTTTCTCCTCCTCTCCAGTCCAAGGATGACCAGACACAGGTGGTGTCCAACCTGAAGACCATCTCCATGTCCTCCAGTAAACTGCTGCTGACTGCCAAAGCCCTGTCCACTGACCCCAGCTCCCCCAACCTGAAGAACCAGCTGGCTGCTGCCGCTCGGTAACAATCACTTCGTCTGTCTGTCTTTCGCTCACTGTCTCTTCCTCTGTGTGTGTGAGCGTGTTTGACGTCTCTGAACGCTCGTGTCCACACAGTGCGGTGACGGACAGCATCAACCAGCTCATCACCATGTGCACTCAGCAGGCTCCGGGTCAGAAGGAGTGCGACAACGCTCTCAGAGAACTGGAGGTAACTGACGCTCTCTGTCCGTCCTGGGTCCAGTCTGTAAATGTTAGGAAACTGATGACTGATGTGTTGTGTGTTGTGTGCAGTCGGTGAAAGGGATGCTGGAGAACCCGACGGAGGCCGTCAACGACATGTCCTACTTTGACTGCATCGACAGCGTCATGGAGAACTCAAAGGTCTTCTTCTCAGCGTACATTTAACACCGCTGCTAATATCGTCACGTGACTTGTTTTCCTTCGAGGTTTTCTCTTAGTGACTCTGTGATTGTCCTCTCTCAGGTCCTCGGTGAGTCCATGGCTGGAATTTCCCACAATGCCAAGAACTCCAATTTGCCAGAGTTTGGTGATTCTGTGAGCGGCGGCTCCAAAGCTCTGTGTGGTCTGACTGAAGCAGCTGCACAGGTAAAAAAAAAAAAAATCATTGTGCTGTTTATCTGTTGTCGTATTGTTGTTTGTTTATGTGTGCACTGATTGGCTGTTGGTGTCTCCAGGCGGCCTACCTGCTGGGAGTGTCAGACCCCAATAGTACGGCGGGTCAGAAGGGCCTGGTGGACCCTGCTCAGTTTGCTCGGGCAAACCAGTCCATTCAGATGGCGTGTCAGAACCTGGTGGACCCCGCCTGCACACAGTCTCAGGTACACGCCGGCGTCTCTGCTGCAACATCACCGAAATCACCCGGTTAGCAGTTCATCGCGTGGTTGACCTGGATTTTTGCCGTTTCTCCTCCCAGGTTCTCTCGGCTGCCACCATCGTGGCCAAACACACCTCGGCGCTGTGTAACGCCTGTCGCCTGGCGTCCTCCAAAACCCCCAACCCGGTCGCCAAGAGGCAGTTCGTCCAGTCGGCCAAAGAGGTGGCCAACACCACGGCTAACCTGGTCAAGTCCATCAAGGTTTGTTAATGGTTAATGGTTAACAAACATCAAAAGCCTCTGCTCCACATTCCTGATCCAAAATGACAAAAGACATATATCTTATGCTAACATCACGCGGTTAGCTTATCACACATTGTCATGACTCAGCAAATCTCACCTAACCTGTTTTGGTGACTCGCTACTACTCACCTGCAGGCTAATGCTAAGCTAACAACCTTCACCGTAAGGTGTGAACAAACGCATAAATCAAGTGACACACGCGGTCTTTTAGAAGTTAGCCGTCAACAAACATCAAAACCCTCTGCTCCACATTCCTGACCAAAAACACAAAAGACGTATATCTGATGCTAACATCACATCACGCGGTTAGCTTATCACACATTGTCACGACTCGATCAAATCTCACCTAACCTGTTTTAGTGCCTTCACACTGAGTAGGAAGCAACATTTCTCATCGCTTTACTTTCTCAACTCGCTACTACTCACCTGCGGGCTAATGCTAAGCCAACAACCTTCACAGTAAGGTGTGAACAAACGCATAAATTAAGTGACACGCGTTCTTTTAGAAGTTAGCCGTCAACAAACATCAAAACCCTCTGCTCCACATTCCTGACCAACAAGACAAAAGACATATCTGATGCTAACATCACATCACGCGGTTAGCTTATCACACATTGTCACGACTCGCTCAAATCTCACCTAACCTGTTTTGGTGCCTTCACACCGAACAAGAAGCAAATTTTCTCATCGATTTACTCTCTCAACTCGCTGCTACTCACCTGCGGGCTAATGCTAAGCTAACAACCGTCATCGTAAGGTGTGAGCAAACGCATAAATGAAGGGACACAGAAGTTAGCAAGTAGTACAACTTACATGCTTAGCGTACACAAGTATAAGCTTATATTTATGTATAAGCTACTGAAATTAAAAATGCTAATTATTGTTAGCGTAAACACAACATTAGTGCTGGTTCAAATTCATAGATCCGCATTTAAAGTCGCAAACTAATAGAGACTAATGTGCCTTTATGTACATACCTCCCTCTGCCTGAAGGTGGCAGCAGACTCATTGTGATTGTGTGTCGTGTGCAGGCTTTGGACGGAGCCTTTAACCAAGAGAACAGAGAGAAGTGCAAGACAGCCACTGGTCCTCTGATCGAAGCCGTGGACAACCTGACCGCCTTCGCCTCCAACCCGGAATTCGCCAGCATTCCTGCTCACATCAGCCCCGAAGTACGACCTCACCCACACACACACACTTTAATATAACTTTAATATCACATGGGACCTTGTTGTTTCTGACTCCATCTCCTGGTCCTCTCAGGGTCACGCAGCCATGGAGCCGATCGTGGTGGCGGCAAAGACGATGCTGGTGAGCTCGACCGGTCTGATCCAGACAGCGCGCTCCCTGGCCGTCAACCCCAAAGACCCGCCTAAGTGGTCGGTGCTGGCCGGACACTCGAGGACGGTGTCTGACTCCATCAAGAAGCTCATCACTAACATGAGGTGAAAAACGCTGACCTGACTCCACCCTCTCTGTCATCTATGTGTTCATGTGTGGGTGTGAGTTACCGTGTGTGTGTGTTTATATGTGTGTGTGTGTGTGTGCAGAGAAAAGGCTCCCGGTCAGAGAGAATGTGACGACGCCATCGAGGTGCTGAACGGCTGCATCCGTGAGGTGGATCAGGCGTCTTTAGCCGCCATTAGCCAACAGCTAACACCCAGAGAGGACATCTCCATGGAGGTAAACAAACACACACACACATATACATTATTTTAATTACCTGTAGCGTCCAGTTTGAAGGATTTAGTGGCATCTAGAGGTGATTTTGTTTTCTGTACATGTAGCATTATATGTACGAATATTATTGTATGAATATTAGTGCTGTGCTATAGGTTAACGCATGACGCGTTTCCATGACGACTGACCGGAAAAAGACGCGCACGGCGCCGTGTTTACGTGCCGCGACGCCGGAGTCCAGGCACCGTTTACCAGTTAGCTCCGTTAGCTGCATTAGCTCCTTTTAGCGCCGTTAGCGTTAGCCTACAGTGGAACTGGAGCGGTCTGTTTATTAAAGGAAAAGAGCAGCGCTACAAATAACTAGCGTACCTGTGTACTGCGTATGTGTGACTCTGTTTTTAAAGTTAAGCGTTACCTTACAGACTCATTTTAACAAACATGCGTTAACGTCCGTTGACGTTGACACCTTTAACGTTTGACAGCATGATGAATATTATATTATTACATTTACTTGTTTGAAAAGTGGAATGGAATCTAGAGCTCTATTTTATACATTTAAACATCTCAAAATTCACGTATACCAAGTTTCAGGTTCAATGATTGTCACGTAGCGTCGTTAAAACTCACTTATTCTCAGTTTTTATTGCCGTTTTAACACGTTTAAATCCAGAAGAAGCTTAATCTCGTGAAAGATTTTGTCTAAAATGTATCCCGGGCTCCTTCTGCATGTTTGAAGTCTCGATGGTGGTCATTTTTTCATCAGATGTGTTAAGAGCACCACCTACTGGCCACAGAGAGCCTGATCATCTGTGTGTGTGTGTGTTACAGACTCTCCATGAGCAGATGGCCGCCTCAGTCCATGAGATCAGTAACCTGATCGATCCCGTCGCCGTGGCCGCTCGCTCTGAGGCGTCCCAGCTGGGACACAAGGTAAAACGCCTCCTGCTCGACATGTAGTGTAGTACCAGTGTTGACCAGCAGGGGGGCCGGTCAGCAGTCTAGACACAGAAGGAGGACAGCTCCACTCACATCCTCCTCCTCCTCATGTTTTAACCAACAGGTGTCTCAGATGGCCACCTACTTCGAGCCGCTCATCATGGCCGCCATCGGCACCGCGTCCAAGATCCTGAGCAGCCAACAGCAGATGGCGGTCTTGGACCAGACCAAGACCCTGACCGAGTCCGCACTGCAGATGCTCTACACTGCCAAGGAGGCCGGAGGAAACCCCAAGGTACTGAACCTGACACCGGCAGCACAGAGTCGTCTGCAGGTCACATGACACCTTTGATTCAGCATCTTTGGAGTTTGTCTCTTTGTTTGAGACTTTTATATTGAAACTGGGTGGATGTATTTTAGTGTGAATGAACAGTAACTGAGACTTTTATTGTGAAAGCTGGAGTTGTTTTTTGGAGTGAATGACCCGAAACTGAGACTTTCATTGTGAAAACTGAGTGGTTGTGTTTGAGTGTGGATGAACAGAAACTTAGACTTTTATTTTGAAAACTGGAGTTGTTTTTTGGTGTGAATGACTCGAAACTGAGACTTTTATTGTGAAAACTGAGTGGTTGTATTTGAGTGTGGATGAACAGCGACTTAGACTTTTTTTAAAAACTGGAGTTGTTTTTTTTAGTGTGACTGACCCGAAAATGAGACTTTTATTTTGAAACTGCGTGATTGTATTTTAGTGCGGATGAACATAAACTGGGACTTTTATTGTGAAAACTAGAGTTGTTCTTTAGTGTGAATGACCCCAAAGTAAGACTTTTATTGTGAAAACTAAGTTGTTTTTTTGTGTGAATGAACAGAAACTTAGACTTTTATTTTGAAAACTGTAGTTTTATATTTAGTGGGACCGACCTGAAAATTAGACTTTTATTTTGAAACTGCGGGATTGTATTTTAGTGTGGATGAAACCAAACTGAGACTTTTATTGTGAAAACTGAGTGGTTGTGTTTTAGTGTGGATGAACAGAAACTTAGACTTTTATTTTGGAAATTGTGTGATTGTATTTCAGTTTGTATGAACATTAACTGAGACTTTCGTTATGAAAACTGGAGTTGTTTTTTAGTGTGAATGAGGAAATCTAGAGATCTTGTTTTTTCCCCTTTTCAAAAAAATGTTATCCAGTCTTTATTTATAATCACACTCACAGTACAGAGACAAACCCAATGCCTGAAATCCACATTTAATTTCTTTATTTATAATAAATACTGAAGGTTCTGTGGTTAAGTGAAGTCCATGTGTGTTTTCTTGCAGGCGGCTCACATGCAGGAGGCGCTGGACGAGTCGGTGCAGATGATGAAAGAGGCCGTAGACGACCTGGGAGCGACGCTGGCCGAGGCTGCGAGCGCGGCAGGTGCCGTTGGCGGCATGGTGGACTCCATCAACCTCGCCATCAACACAATGGAAGACTCGCCCACGATGGAGCCCGAAGGCAACTTCGTGGACTACCAGACGACCATGGTCAAGACGGCCAAGGCCATCGCCGTCAATGTGCAGGAGATGGTAAAGCACTTTGATACGAACCACTCTAGAGGCTCTGCGGAAGGCCCTCAGTAGCTGTAGATGTTTGAGTTGAAGGTTAACGTGTGTTTTCTCGCCAGGTAACGAAGTCGAACACCAACCCGGACGACCTCGGAGGCCTGGCCAACGAGCTGACCAACGAGTTTGGAAATCTGGCCAACGAGGCCAAATACGCAGCCATTACCGCGGAGAACGATGAAGTAAGCGAAACCAAAAAAACGCACCTCGGGATTCTGAGCGTGTCATTTCCTGGTGTCACTCTGGTGATTTCCTCTGTTTTTTTTTGTCCGTCCACAGATTGGCTCGCACATTAAGAAGCAGGTGGGTGAGCTCGGCTTCAGCTGCACAGGTCTGGTGACCAAAGCTGGAGCTCTGCAGTGCAGCCCCAACGACTCGTTCACCAAGAAGGAGCTGATCGAGAGCGCCCGCAAGGTTTCAGAGAAGGTCAGACCCCTCGACTCGTATCGCGTTCATTCTCTACAAATTCACAGCTTTCACGACTTCACTGTTTATGTCTCGATGTGTTCTCCCCGCAGGTCTCCCACGTGTTGGCGGCTCTGCAGGCCGGAAACCGTGGCACGCAGGCCTGCATCACGGCGTCCAGCGCCGTGTCGGGCATCATCGCAGACCTGGACACCACCATCATGTTCGCTACCGCGGGAACTCTGAACAGAGAGAACGAAGAGACCTTCGCTGACCACAGGTGCAGTAGATGCAACATAATCACAGAAGCTCCAGACACAAAAAAAAACCTTATTCTCAGTAAAGGAGCTGATGGGTTTGTTGTTGTTGTTGTTTGTTTGCAGAGAATACATCCTGAAGACAGCCAAGGCTCTGGTGGAGGACACCAAGCTGCTGGTGTCTGGTGCTGGAGCCAGTCAGGAGAAACTGGCCCAGGCTGCACAGTCCTCGGTGACCACCATCACCAAACTGGCCGACGTGGTCAAACTGGGAGCAGCCAGTCTGGGATCTGAGGACCCAGAGACCCAGGTACGGACGTGCGTGTGTGTGTGTGTGTGTGTGTGTGTGTGTGGAATATACTAAGTCAGCCTAAACTGTAACCACACATAAAGAGAACCTGGAAACAGCTGCGACTGAAAGTGTTGTGTTTTTACCTCAGGTCGTCCTGATCAACGCAGTGAAGGACGTGGCCAAAGCTCTGGGTAACCTCATCAGCAGCACCAAAGCTGCTGCAGGGAAACCTCACGATGACCCCAGCATGCTGCAGCTCAAGAACTCTGCTAAGGTACCGTTCAAAACCCACAGTCACGTGAAGCTAGTGAAGAAACTGAGACTTTTATTGTGAAAACTGGAGTTGTTTTTTTAGTGTGAATGACCTGAAACTGAGATTTTTATTGTGAAAACTGAGTAGTTGTGTTTTACTGTGGACGAACAGAAACTTAGACTTTCATTTTGAAAACGACGTCATTTTATTTTAGTGCGGATGAACATAAACTGAGACTTTTATTGTGAAAACTGGATTTTTTTTTAGGGTGTATGACTTGCAACTGAGACTTTTATTTTGAAACTGTGTGGTTGTTTTTTAGTGTGAATGACCCCAAACTGAGACTTTCATTGTGAAAACTGAGTGGTTGTGTTTTAGTGTCGACGAACATTAACTGTTTTATTGTGAAAACTGGAGTTGTTTTTTAGTGTGAATGACCTGAAACCGAGACTTTTATTTTGAAACTGGGTGGTTGTTTTTTGATGTGAATGAAACGAAACTGAGACTTTTATTGTGAAAACTGAGTGGTTGTGTTTAAGTGTGGACGAACAGAAACTGAGACTTTTATTTTGAAAACTGGGTGGTTGTATTTTAGTGTGGATGAACATAAACTGAGACTTTTATTGTGAAAACTGGAGTTGTTTTTTTAGTGTGAATGACCTGAAACTGAGACTTTTATTGTGAAAACTAAGTGGTTGCGTTATAGTGTGGACGAACAGAAAACAGAAACTTAGACTTTTATTTTGAAAACTGCATCATTTTATTTTATCGTGGATGACCTGAAACTGAGACTTTTATTGTGAAAACTGAGTGGTTGTGTTTTACTGTGGATGAACCGAAACTTAGACTTTTATTGTGAAAACTAAGTGGTTGCGTTATAGTGTGGACGAACAGAAAACGGAAACTTAGACTTTTATTTTGAAAACTGCGTCATTTTATTTTATCGTGGATGACCTGAAACTGAGACTTTTATTGTGAAAACTGAGTGGTTGTGTTTTTACTGTGGATGAACCGAAACGTAGACTTTTATTTTGAAAATTGCGTGATTGTATTTTAGTGTGGAGGAACATAAACTGAGACTTTTATTGTGAAAACTGAGTGGTTGTGTTTTAGTGTGGATGAAAGAAACTTAGACTTTTATTTTGAAAACTGGAGTTGTTTTTTAGTGTGACTGACACAGAAATTCGACTTTTATTTTGAAACTGGGTGGTTGTATTTTAGTGTGGCTGACCAGAAGCTTAGACTTTTATTGTGAAAACTGTAGCGACGCTAACAGCGGTCATGTGGTGTGACCTCTTGCAGGTGATGGTGACCAACGTCACGTCCCTCCTGAAGACGGTGAAGGCCGTGGAGGATGAAGCCACGAAGGGAACCAGAGCTTTGGAGGCGACGATCGAACACATCAAGCAGGAGCTGGCTGTACGTCTTCGACAGGAGAACGTGGCGTCGTCAGCGTACACATTTGCAATAACGAGTTCATTTCCTCCGTCTTTACCCACCAGGTCTTCAGTAGTTCCGACCCGCCGCCGAAGACGACCACGCCCGAGGAGTTCATCCGCATGACCAAAGGAATCACCATGGCGACGGCGAAGGCGGTGGCCGCCGGGAACTCGTGTCGTCAGGAAGACATCATCGCCACGGCCAACCTCAGCAGGAGGGCGATCGCCGACATGTTACACTCCTGCAAGGTACACGCCACCCTGATCACGACGTGGTCCACAATACGAGAACAATTGGGTGTTTCCCAAGTAAAGTTAGGGCCAATTCCAATTCCTCAAGCTCAACCCTTAATCTTAACTGGGCCTCAAAACTAAGTGTTGAGGGTTATTTTGTCACTTAGAAATGGGACACCCCCTTAAATGCAGATACGTCTTCAGACTGTAGGGGGCAGAATAACGCGAGAAGCTGCGTCCAGTCTGTCAACTCCAAAAAAGAAGAAGAAGAAGAACACATTTACGTCAGGATTATTTATTACAATCCGTTTGTCAGTCAAGTTATTAGGTTGTCAGTTAGTTACGGTTTATTGAAAAGTAAACGATGGCAAACGATCGCTTGTCCGCACAGGCCGGCTATTGACAAAAGATCGTAAAATAAAAATAAATGTTACGCAACAATGACGTCAGTAATTCATAACATGGGCCTAAACTAAGATAATACAATGGTTTTCATCATTTTTATATCTCTATTAACAAAGAAAATACTTCATTTGTAGCGTACTCGTTTCGCTGCTTTCGGCGCCTTTGTTATGGCAAAACACGCAATGCATTCTGGGTAGCCCTTGCACCCAAGGGTGGTCTCGGAAAATCTCAATATTGAGGGCAATACAGCCCTTAAACTTGGCCCCTCAACTTGATTTTTCTGAGAATCGGGACAGCACTTGCACTAGCGGGCTAGGATTAGCATTTTTGAGATTGATAGTCCATCAGGCGCTAACTCTTTGTGCGTTTGGTTTCTTCAGGAAGCGGCCTACCACCCTGAGGTCAGCCAAGAGGTCCAGATGAGAGCGCTGCGCTACGGCCACGAATGTGCGAGCGGTTACCTGGGACTGTTGGAGCACGTGTTGGTGGTAAGACGTCGCCTCGGTGTCGATCAGATCGGAGTTTAGCGAGTGTTTTACAGATGAGGTGACGGCACAAGAACATTGTTAAGGTTTATGCAATAATAATTCTTGGGTTAAGAGTACGTTCACCACTCTATGTTGCTGTTAGAAAGACTTTTCCAACAGGACGCTACGGTTCATAAACGGCTTTTTGTCCCACACCAAAGTCCATGGAGAAAATCAGCGTTTTTTAGCTCCCGTGGTCACGTAGATGAAGCCGAATGAAGGATTTCCAACACTGAAGTCACACCATGACACATTTGGACGCACTGGTAGAGGCAGCAGTGGAGGCGACATCTCCTGTGTGCTGTGATTTAAAATCGATGTTTTTCTCTATGGGCTTTTGAATGGGGCGACAAGAACTTCAGTTTCCTGCTAGAAAAGGCACATAATTGGGTGTAGAATTGATTTAAATTCATGTTTTTAATATGACGTGATCTTGGACACTCACAGCATGACACACTGCCTGCTCTCAGACTCTCTCATGTCGTTTGATGACCTCTCTTCTTTCTCTTTTTCCATCGCTGTTCTTTTAAAAAAAAAAAAAACACTTGCGGCTCACTGATGTCGGTGCAAGCCGGTGAGTAGTCTGCACGACTGACCTGCAGTGACAGTGCACTGGTTTTAATGCTACAACTACTAATGTTTAATGACTTAATCAATTAGTTACGACACAAACGGCAGCAGGCCTAGAGAAGACTGTTGCTAGCTAATGGCAGCTAGCATGCGGGTAACATTAATGTAATGTGATGGTCGTCATCGTCATTCATAAAACATTTGTTTTAAAGCTCCCATAGAGTGGTCCTATCACGCATATATGTTAGTTATGGAGGTCTATTTACATACATTCACTTGTTTTTATGGTCAAAAACCTCCTAGTTGCTGTAAATTAGCCGATAAAAATCTCTCCTCACTGAAGCTCTCGTCAGCCGCGCTGTTTCAGACTGAAATCTCACCCCCAGAAGACAGAACTGTGTTGTGATTGGCCAGCCAGCGTAGAGCCTTCCCAACTGTCTTGTGATTGGCCAAAACCTGGAAGTGGCGTGATTAGCACAACAGCTCTCAGAAGCGCAGCTAGCTCCCCCCTTTGGAACGGTGGATGCACTGCGGCTGCTACTCATTATCAAACATTGTTTTAACAGTGTTTAAAAATAACTTCTTGGTCTCGAATCTCGCTGAGCCCGAGGTAATGGCGCGGATACGCACCAAAAAAACTCTTAGCGTTATTTTGTACTTCCGTTCTTTGGGAGCTTTAAATGCGCCATATGTAAGAATGTGGCTGAAAACGGTTACTACACTCAAATTCCAAAATACTAAGGTCTTTTAGGTTTCGTTTTCTCCGCCATTGTAGCTCAGACGTAACCCCTGGTTGCTCGGCAGCAATGATTGGTAGACGGCGGTAGATGGCGCCACATGCCAAAACACGATTTGCAGTCTGCAAAAGATTTTTTTTAATGCAAATATTTGGGGTATACTGTTGTTGTTGGTGAGTTCAGTTTGTTATATGAACATTATTCCTGAGTCTCTGTGACATATTAGGAGGATTTTATGGCCAGTTGATTTAGATTTATTACATAATGCACTTTTAATACATCATGAATAGTAACGGACTTCTTTATGCAACTCCCGGAGTCGCCCCCTAGTGGCTAATCGCTACTTCCCACGCTTCACTTTTTAAACCAGAACTACGTCCATGTTTATATATAGCCGACTGTCGCTATCTCTTTAGCATCGCAGCTAAAACAACCAGAACTAGCTAAAACTTATGGTGACTGGTGTGTTTATTTTCTGGTGATGATTGTGAGTGTTTCACTGTGTGTGTGTGTGTGTGTGTGTTTGGCTCCGTGCATGCATGCATTCCCGTGCAGTGACGTCCTCGCCACCTGTCAGACTCCGCCTCCCCTCTGACTCTCCGAGGACGCCAAATCCGTCCTCAGCGAGTCTCGCTTCCCTCGTCACATTTGTTGAAATGGTTTACGTTTTGTTTTGTTTTTGACAATCACTCCCGTCAACTGTCAACATGACAACCCTTAAAGGGATCGTTTAAAGGGATATATATATATATATATATATATATATATAACCACACTTCAGACAGGAAAAGTCACATTTTCTGTCACTTTGTAAACTGCTCGTTCTCCCACACCGAACCCCGTAGAGAAAATCAGCGTTTTTAGTTGGTGGGGAAACAGGAGCTGCTGATCTACTGCTGCTTACTTTGGTCACTTTGTGTCACTGAGGTGAATCCGAACAAAGGATTTCAAACACAGAAGTCACAAAATAACACATTTGATTTCACCGAAAGGCGCAGCAGTGGATCTAGAACTCCTGTGCGCTATGGCGTTAAATCGCTGATTTTCTCTATGGAGTTTGGTTTGTGAGAGTAGAGAAGAAAGTTAACTTACGTCAATTTTTTTTTGGTCTTTCTCCCTTTAGATCATCCACAAACCGTCTCATGACCTGAAGCACCAGTTGGCCGGTTACTCCAAGCGAGTGGCGGGCTCCGTCACGGAGCTCATCCAGGCCGCCGAGGCCATGAAAGGTAGCGTGACCCGTGACCTTTAACCTTTTCCCCGCAAGCAGGTCGCTCGTAGCTTGTTCACACCTTCGTGGAATGTGCAGTGTACAGGCGCGGAACGTGAAACCAAAGACGAAGCGGCTGAAACTTCATACTTCATCCCTGACACCCCCGTTTTCTAAATTATGGTCCGATCTAAAGTCAAAACTGGGGATGATTTAGGGCGGGGTCTATGTTGTCGGTCCTCACGCTCCACCCCTTGCATGGTATACTGGTTTAAAAGTGTAAAAACACAGAATGTGAAGCTGCTCAGACGCTGAGTCGGCTCTTCTTCACCCCTCCTCCTGTAGCCTGAGCATCTCAAATGAGAGCTCAGCGTGTTCACACCTGAACCTAAAGCTGGACATTTAATGTTTATGCCACGTGTGAACGCGGCCTCAGACGTCTACGGTTTCTCTCACACGCGCGTATCAGATCGGACCCCGAGGCCTGAAATACAAATCATGCTGAACTCGCTGCCGTTCCGCGAATGCTGACTTGTAACTGTAAAATTTTGTGAAAGTCGACCTCAGAGCTTCACATCACTGATTAATTACACACACCCCCACCCACCCTGCTCCAGTTTCTGAGACATAAGCTGCAACTGAATCCCAGCTCTAACCCGTGTGGACGACCGCCGTCCCGTGATTGATGCGACGGGCATCGAATTCACAGATGCGCCATGTGAATCTCCTCAGTCGCCTCGTCATCTCGTCGCGAAGAGCTGAGGTCGTAAATTCATAAAAGTCAAAGGTGCGCTTCGTTTTGCGGGGGAGGAGCGTCTCGTCCTCGGGATCTGGTCCTAATGACAGAAGACGATGAAACATTTATGACATGTGTGTCCAACACATTAGACGGTGGACAGTTAAAAGGGTTTTCTCCTCGCAAACCTGCGGAGGACTGCCCGTGTTATATGGGAGGGATAGTTCAGGGGTTTATGAGGTGCTGAGTGACCCCCCCCCCCCCCCCCCCCCACACACACACACACATAGAACCAGGCTGGATTTTAGTAAAAACATGGCTGTCATTGGAGGAAAACTGATTTTAGCCACTTAAAGGTGCATTATGTAATAAATCTAAAGCAACTGGCCATAAAATCCTCCTAATATGTCACAGAGACTCAGGAATAATGTTCATATAACAAACTGAACTCACCAACAACAACAGTACAGACAAAATATTTGCACAAAAAAAATATTTGGCAGACTGCAAATCAAGTTTTGTCATGTGGTGCCACCTACCGCCGTCTACCAACCATTGCAGTCAGTAGAGTCTCAGCTGCCGAGCAACCACGGGTTGCCAGTTGCCACGTCAGAAAAAACGAAACCGAAAAGACCTCGGTATTTTGAATTTGAGTGTAGTAACTGTTTTTGGCCACATTCTTACATATGGCGCCTTTAATAAAAGCCAAAACTAATGAACTCTACTTTAGGTTAAAGCTCCGGTATGTAACTTCTGTGGGCAGAACACAACCCCCTTTCAGAGAACTTTACCTTAACTTAAAGTTTGGTTTACGCGTCCGTCAGTGACGTAAAAAACGCGTCGCTCTGTGTCTCCACAGACACGAAAGCTAAACACTGCTATTCTGAGAAACCGTAGAATTTAAAAGACAAAGTTGCATACTACAGCTTTAAGTCCACAATATCTTCATATAATATTCACTAGTTTATCTCGCAGTTAGCTTTTCCCCAACAGAAAACCCACGATTTGTGTCACTTTGTAAACTACTCTTAATCACACACCAAACCCCGTAGAGAAAAACGGCGATTTTACACCACAGCACACAGGAGTCAGTTTCATCTTTGAAAAATCACGTAACTGGACCTTTAAACTGCTTTTAACGACGCGAGGAGCTAGCATGGAGCTAACAAATCAAAAATCCTGTGCGTTTTTAGCCCCCAAACTGAGCGTCTTCTGCTGTCTTTTGTGTGGTTGCAGGCACAGAGTGGGTCGACCCCGAGGACCCCACCGTCATCGCAGAGAACGAGCTGCTCGGAGCGGCGGCGGCCATTGAAGCGGCCGCTAAGAAACTGGAGCAGCTGAGGCCCAGAACCAAACCCAAGGTCAGAGCACGAGGATCTCGCTGAGCCTGTGGACCTCACTAAGATCTCAGACCACGTCACTCACTTCTTCAGGAATGAGGCCCTTTTCCGTAAACCGCTTTCCTCGTTTTCTCTCGTAAAAACAGGAAGCGGACGAGAGCTTGAACTTCGAGGAGCAGATTCTGGAGGCGGCCAAGTCCATCGCTGCTGCCACCAGCGCTCTGGTCAAAGCAGCTTCGGCGGCTCAGAGGGAGCTGGTGGCTCAAGGGAAGGTACGTCATGAAGAAACACCAAGACACCAATGGTTGAGATGGTTCCTCACATACTGAGGCCTCCTACAAAGACTTCAGACCCATTTGTCCACGTTTGCTGCTCATTTGTCCATTCAACGACGACTAAAAATGCTTTAAAGAATAGAAAAATGTTTCATATCTAATTAAAAACATGTTTCTCCGATAAACATGTTTGAAACACATGGGTTTTTAACTGTTTGGGACAGTTTTATGCACCCTCTGGGACAGTTCTGGACCAGATGTGAAGGTCTGAGGTTCATGTAGCAGCTGCTCTGTAAAGCAAAGCCAAACTTGACCACTTAAATATGATTTAAAGTTAAATCTGAGTAATGTTTTTAAAAATAACATCACCGTTATGTTTTGAACGTACATGAGATCCACAAAGGCCTCAGTTCTGCCGTCGTGTCACCAAAATAAAACCAGTACGACTCGTGTTCCTTGTTTTTTCCAGGTCGGCGCCATCCAGGCCAACGCGGTGGACGACGGACAGTGGTCTCAGGGTCTGATCTCAGCCGTAAGTCTCCTCCCTCTACTCTGCGAGAATGTTTTCTCTGTTCGTACGGCGGTTGGCGGCGGCGGCGGCGGCGGCGTCTTAAACACCTGCGCCTTTGACTCCTCAGGCTCGAATGGTCGCCGCGGCAACCAACAACCTGTGCGAGGCGGCTAACTCGGCGGTGCAGGGACACGCCAGCGAGGAGAAGCTCATCTCGTCGGCCAAGCAGGTGGCGGCGTCCACCGCTCAGCTGCTGGTCGCCTGTAAGGTCAAGGCCGACCAGGACTCGCAGACCATGAAGAGGCTCCAGGTCAGTGCTGCCCCCTGTCTGTCAGCAGTTGAACTGCATCGAACGTCGGTTTTGAGGTCGATCTGACCTCAGACCAGTTGTTTATCTGATTTTGAGTGGGTTTTTTCCATAATTAGAAGGAGTTTCTCAGATTTTCCAGCCTCTAAAATGTAAACAATGACGGGAGAAATTACTCTGGCGAGTAGCCACAGTCCAGATAGAAAATCGCTGCATCATCAGAGACCGAGCAGTGCAGAGTGAACGTCTCACTCTTTTGTCCAGTGCATCAGAATCACTGTCCCTAAAAGGACTCTGCATTAGTTACCACGGTAACAGAGTCTGTTTGGCCTCCAGCCACCTACCCCCCCCCCCCAACCCCCCCATTCTCCAAAGTTAGCTCAATAATCCAGTTCAGATCAGAGCGACAGCTGCTGTGAGTCGCTCTACCTGCTGAGGAACAATAACGTCAGACTCTATATCTGCAGCAGCTGACGACGGCGCGTTATCGTCTATACATAGTCCGGGGCGCCGAGTGTTTTAGAGCTGCAGGTGAGCCGCGACGTCGGGATTAGTGCGCTCTGTATTTAGCGCAGACGAAAAGTGGGCGTTGCGCCGGACTAGTTTTGCATTTGCATTTCCGTAAAGACCAGGTTTGGTTTAGAATTTCAAGCGTCACCCAGCTTTCCCTCGGGAAATGATGTCAAATAATGTTGATTAATGTTAGCGTTATAGCTAGGTTTGCTAACTAGCGAGCTAATGGAGTCCACTTGATTAACAGCTGTGAGAATGACACAGAAAAATACCAAGAAAACGTGATAAAATAACTAACGGTTTTAAACTTGGAATTGCAACTTCAGGGGGCGCTCTAACTGCGAAATTCAACCTCTATAAATCACATTGAATGCTACATATCATGATGTTAGGGTAAGGTGTTTTATATTAAATTTTATATTAAAAAGGATGTAATGTAATGTAATTTATTGACTGTCCAGCAGGGGGCGACTCCACTGGATTGCATTGATCCATAACATTAGTAAACATTGTTTGGAGTTTATGGGTGGGGCGGGGCTTCACTCTGATTGACAGCACCTAGGTCAAGTAATGTTGGTTAATGTTTGCTAACTAGCATAAACAACTGTGAGAGTGACACAAAAAAATACCAAGAAAACTTTTAAACTTAGGGCACAACGAGTGAAAACAAATTTTAAAATTTGGAATTGCAACTGCAGGGGGCGCTACAACTGAAATGTCCTACTCGCGACTGGGAAATTCCGAGGACAACTCGGAATGACCTATAAATCACGTTGAATGCTACATTTCATGATGTAGAATGTGATCCTTATTAAAGAAAAGTTGATTTTTGAAATGATTTGGATTCATAAAAATTTTGTGATCATTGTAAAAAAAAAAATAGCTTTAAACTTGTGAAATTTAGAAAATGAGGTTTTAAACTCATCAAAAAACACGGATTTTATGTTATTTTTAGGGATTTAGTGTAATTTTTTGAGTGTCCAGCAGGCGGCGACTACACTGGATTTAAGTAAATCTACGAGGCTAATTCCCACTTAATCCATAACATTAGTGGACATTTTTAGGAGTTGGGGTGGGGCGGGGCTACACTGTGATTGACAGCACGTCACTGTGCTCTCAGTAAGCTCCACCCACTTCCTCGCGCCCCCCCGCTCCACCCTTTCCTCTAAATATGGTCTCTTCTGGTTTTTAAAAAACGTAATGACGCCGGTGACGTCACGGCGGGTCGTCCGCCCTGATTTGATCCACGACTGCATCGTTTTTTCTGGTCAAACTGGAGTCTGGAGTCCGTGTTTTCACGTCGTCTTGACCTTTTACGTGTAACCGAATCGCTCAACGCCGATGAAGGAGCAGAAACTTTCACGCATCTACTGCTGACACTCTCCAGCGCTCCCCCAAAAATACCACCTTTAAGTCGCTGCGCGGGGTTCACCGCGAGCACATCAGGCCGCGGCCCCGGGGCCCCCGTCTCATGTTCTCTGATCCAATCAGCAGCGGCTTATCTGCTGCTCTTCTGGGCCTGCAGCTGCTGCCCGCAGTAATTCCGCATACATTCATGTCCACAGACGCTCTGGAAACAATCCACGGGTCCGTCCGCGCCCGCCCAGAGCTGGAAACATTAACCCGCGATCTATGATTACAGCCGCAGCACTTGTTCTCATCACTCTGCCGCGCGGGGGCTTTTTTTAAGGCCGGAATGATTGAGCGCTGAGTAACAGACGGTCTGAGGAAGTGAAGCCGTCCTGAAGGCAGCAGAGCATTTATGTGTGTGGCTTTAAGTTCAGGACTCTGGTTATTTGGAACCCGTTTTAGTCGACATTATCTTAAGATTTATCTCATTGTTACACAGACTTTTTCAACAGGAAACATCGTTAAACTCCCACACCAAACTATAGAGAAAATGGCCGATTTTCCATCACAGCACACGAGCCGTTTCGATCCACTGCTGCCTCCAAATCCGACTTAATAATATGCTATTTTGTGACTTCGGTGTTTGAAATCCGTTGTTCAGATTGACCTCAGTGACGCAAACTGACCACACGAGGCAGCAGTGGACCAGCGGCTCCTGTGTCTCTTTGAGCTTAAATCGCTCGTTTTTTCTCAATGGATTTTGGTGTGTCTGTGGTTTCAGGGGCGCAGGCAACTGCTTGGGGCCCCCCGAGCCGATAGGGGGCCCCCCGACACTCGGAGCCTGAGGGCTGTTTTTACTGAAATGTGCAGTGACCAGTCGCCTCACCGTCCCCCTTAAACAACAATGGGCGATTTGCAATGACATCTCAGTAGTAAACCCCCCTAAAGGGGCCCCACCTCACTTTAACCTGTGTGAAGTTATCGTTCTGCAAGTTTGAAAATGAAGAGGATTATTTACAGTGTAATGCTTATCTTTTTTACTCAGTTTATATATGTTTTTTTCAGTTATTTACAGTATTTTATTGTTCTATATATTTATATTGTGGGTTCTTTACAGTGTAATGTATTTTTTTTTACTAATTTAAAAGCTATTTACAGTATTTTATTGTTCTTTACATTTATATTTTCCCACACTTTTTAAACAACAAGGTTTTTCCATGTTATTTCATTCATTTTGAAAAAGAAATATTTTGAACTCATACGTTAGAAGGGCCCCCTGGGAATTTTTGCTTAGGGCCCCTACAGACCCTAGAATCGCCTCTGTGTGGTTTACAGACGTTAGTTTCCTGCAGGAAAAGTCAGTCTAACGGCGAAATACTACGTCGTAGAAGTTAATTTGAGCCCTTTTTTCACGTAGAGGGAGCCTCTGCGTCTCGGGGCGGACGAGTGTCAGTGCTGCATATAAACCCCACTTCAAAGGAAAAGTGCTCGGAGACGCATTTATCCGAACAAATCACGTCATTTCTGTCACTCGACACATTTTAAAAGCGTCGCCCCCGACCGAGTATAAATCAGCCCGTGAGTCTGAAATAGCCGCCTCGGAGGGAAAGGCATTCCCAAGATGGCTGCCGAGCGAAGGGACGGGGCAGCCCTGGTGTGCAGAGACAAGGGAGGGGGGGGGGCGGAGCCTGCGTTTGCCAGTAAACGATGCGGAGGCGTCGGCGAGTGTCGCGTAGATGGAGTGTAACGTGGATGTGTTTGCATTAGTGTGAGAATATATGAACGTGTGCATGATTTATTAGCTCCTCCTCCTCCTCCTCCTCCTCCTCCTCCTCCTGCCCCCCGGTGGACAAACACTGTCATCCAGCCTCTCTTAGGGTTGTGATGTCATGTGCGTCAGTGTTTAGACAAACAGTCGCATTCCAGCCGAACATAAACTCTTTGGAGGAGGAGGAGGATTCACCGTCGTCTTGAGTTCAGCCCTCACAGCCGCAAAAGGGCAAAACGAGCGAGCGGCTCCTCTTTGCCTTTTACAGAGATCCTTACAGAGTCTGAGCAAAGGGCAGAAAAAAATAACAGTTGTGTTATGGTCGTGTGGATGTGATCATTCCCTTAACCGGAGCGGCTGAGCACAAAAAAGGAGAGTGTTTTTCCCCCACGGTCGGCCTTCACTGTGGCAGATATTTACAATAACATTCAAACATGACTTTGATATCTTTGATAAATCCCTGATTGTTCAACAGTCAGACAAACATTTAGCCACAGAGTAGTGCTGTCAAACGTCAACGGCGGAAAAAGACGCGCGTGACGTCATTGTTTACGTGCCGCGACGCCAGAGTCCAGGCACCGTTTACCAGTTAGCTCCGTTAGCTGCATTAGCTCGTATTAGCGCCGTTAGCGCGCCTACAGTGGAACTGGAGCGGTCTGTTTATTGAGGGAAAGGGCAGTGCTACAAATAACTAGCGTACCTGTGTACTGCATAAAGTTTAGCATTACTTTACACACTCATTTTAACAATCCGGAGTCACGTAAACATGACGTGACGCGCGTCTTTTTACGGTCAGTTGTCATGGAAACGCGTTGTGCGTAAACGTTGACGCCGTTAACGTTTGACAGCACTACTTACGGCTAAATGTTTGTCTAAATGTTGAAAAATCGGGGAATAAAAATTCTGCTATAACAGCCAGGAAATCAAAGTTGTTATCAATTAAAAAGAAAAACACTATTAGAAAATAAACAATTCCTGCTTTGACGATGTTGTTTTGGCCGTTGTAAACGTCTAAACCAGAGGTTTCCAACGTTAAAGGCGCCATATGTAAGATTGTGGCCAAAAACGGTTACTACACACAAATTCAAAATACTGAGGTCTTTTAGGTTTGGTTTTCTGACGTAACTGGCAACCCAGTTAAGATACAGTGGTGTAAGCTTGCGTACCACTGGTGGTACACGTGCCACAGTTTGAGAACCATGGTTCTAAAAAAACAAAAAACAGGAAACAACTGACTGAATAACTGATTTTCCAACTGTGCCAATTAGCTTTATTAGCATTAACAATGTTCTTGGCAAAGCATGTTAAAAATTGGCCTTCGGCTAAGCTCCGCCCTCATCCACAGACTGACCAATCAGTTTCAATTTCAGCTTTTGAGCTTATGAGTTCGGACAATAACTTTTCTGTGTTTTATGAAGTTGTACGACGTGGATAACGTTGTGTGGTGACTTGGCTAATGTTAGCTTAAACGTTAGCGGGCGACTTCAATGATGACGAGTCGTATCATTAGCTGAGAAGCTCATTGTGTCTGTTTTTTTTTACCTTTTACAGTTACACACATGAGGTCACATGACATTCTGGTTCTGACCGATGAGTCTCTCTCTCTCTTTCCTCAGGCTGCCGGTAACGCGGTGAAGCGAGCGTCCGATAACCTGGTGAAGGCGGCTCAGAAGGCGGCGTTTGACGAACAGGACGCTCAGGCCATTGTGGTCAAGAGCAAGATGGTGGGAGGCATCGCTCAGGTGAGTCACCGAGAACACGCGTGCGGCGGGAAACCACAGATGTGAACGCCGCACGTACGCTTAACGTTAAAATTAAACGAAATAAAAATGCGTACGTATAACAAAATGAAACAGATATTTGAGAGAGTGAACTGTGAGGAGCTGATTTAGTTTTTGTTAAACTAAAGTGAAATTAACAGGAGGCTAGTTAGCTACTGAGATAGTAGGCTAGTTAGAGCTAGCTAGTTTTGAAATGTTCCGAGTTTTTGGTGACGCTTTAGTTACGTTTTTTTACGTTAAATATTTTCAGCTAATGTTTCCTAATTTCTCACTTGTTCCCTATTTATTTGTTTATTACGCGATGTTGGAGTTATGCACATGCTAGCTGGTAATATGCTTTCCCGACATTGGTGTTCTCGCAACTTTACCAGGTACGATCACTCATGGAAAAGAAAGAAAAAAAACACACGAACTGAGCCGAAATTCGTCTGATACTGAGCTCAAACAGAGTGTCGTGTTAGCGTGTTAGCGCGGATGCCGCCTCACGTACGTCGCGTTGTGTTGCAGATTATCGCGGCTCAGGAGGAGATGCTGCGGAAAGAGCGGGAGCTGGTGGAGGCGAGGAAGAAGCTGGCCATGATCCGAAAGCAGCAGTACAAGTTCCTGCCGTCAGAGCTGAGGGACGACGGCCAAGAACAGTGAGAGTGTGTGTGCGCGTGTGTGCGTGCACGTGTGTGTGTGTGTGTGTGTGTGCGAGGACGCTCGCTCAGGACCTTCCCCCAGCTTCAAGCAGACATCAGGCAGATTGACTCCACGTCATACAGATGTTTTTGATCTGTTTCTCTATTTAATTTTCAAAAAAACAACAATGACAATGATGATTAAATTGACTATCTGCGATATATATATATCTATATCTAGATATATATATCCTTGAGTCCTTTGATTATATACTGTATGACGTCAAACTCACCCGTTCCATGTTGATGCTTCTTTGTCTCGAGTCTTTTAAGAGCTGCCAGTAGCTTCTTCCTTCACCGAGTGCTTCTATGCAATCGACGCATAATATATGCAAACACTCTATGCAGATGACGATGTGTTGTTGTTGTTGTTTGTTTTTTTACCTATCTTTGTGAGGCGTACGGTTACACGTGATGTGACCATTCTCACCATGACGGACTGTTTCAGGAGTAGTTTTTCAACGTTAGATTTTGGAGGAAGAAAATTTTTAACTTTGCGATGGAACAAATCAGAGCGAGAAAATGTTATTTTTTTAAAGAAAAAACGTCTGAACTATGAAATGTATTAATGATGTTTTCAGACATATCTGAATAAAAGATCGGGGTTTTTTTGTTTAGTATTCGGATTTCTGCAGCGACAGTATTGCCCGCCTGGATTAGATTAGATTAAATTAGATTAGATGAGGGACGTATTTGTGTAAAGATTATGAAGCCATATTTTTAACTTCAGGAAGTTTGACATGGTATTGACCATATTTGGAGGTTAAGTGTTAATCGTCTCGCTGCAGTGTTTTGTTTTGTTTTCGTGTAATACAGTGCTTGTACTTCCTGTCTGATCAGGATTACTTCCTGTCTAATTATAGTATAATTAAGTCGATGCTCACCCTGTTATATCACTGCTTATGAAAGTGCCTTATTCATCATGAAAGTATAATGGTTGACACATTTATCTCTTTACGTTGCACTTCCTTCGTTCAAACCTCATTTAAACTCGTCTTCACTCTTTTCACTTCTGTATTTGTTTTTCCGAGCAAACCGAACAGTATGTTTAATATTAAGAAGAAAAGACTGTAATCGAGCAAATCTGTTTTTTTGTTCACATTTCTGATTTATTCGTGGTATCAGTGTAACGCAGGTGTGCGGCAGCGCCACCTCGTGGACACTGTAAGAGAGATTTATATTCAATAAAGTCGGTTTTACAGTGAAACTGTTGACACCTGTGTTGTTTCTTGCCAATCTCTTGTTTAGGTGAAAATCATGGAGACTGCACTGAACAAAGGTTTAGACATTTATATCATGGGATAGATATGGGCCTTTAAGCGAGCTAGCCATGAATCTATGTAGCTAGCTTTGCATAGTTGTGCGGGAAGGGAATTTCTAGCTAGCTAGCCAGCCATGAAACTATCAAGCTAGCTTTGCGTAGTGTGGGAGGAGACTTTTTAGCGAGCTAGTCATGAAACTATTAAGCTAGCTTTACATCGTTGTGCGGGAAGGGAATTTCTAGCTAGCTAGCCATGAAGCTGTCAAGCTAGCTTTACATAGTTGTGTGGGACGGGACTTTTTTACCGAGCTAGTCATGAAACTAACATGCTAGCTTTACATAGTTGTGTGGGAAGGGAATTTTAGCAGGCTAGCCATGAAGGTATCAAGCTAGCTTTACAAAGTTGTGTACGAAGGGACTTTTTAGCGAGCTAGTCATGAAGGTATCAAGCTAGCTTTGCAAAGTTGTGTACGAAGGGACTTTTTAGCGAGCTAGTCATGAAGGTATCAAGCTAGCTTTGCAAAGTTGTGTACGAAGGGACTTTTTTAGCGAGCTAGTCATGAAACTAACATGCTAGCTTTACATAGTTGTGTGGGAAGGGCATTTTAGCAGGCTAGCCATGAAGGTTTCAAGCTAGCTTTATATAGTTGTGTACTAAGGGACTTTTTAGCGAGCTAGTCATGAAGGTATCAAGCTAGCTTTGCATAGTTGTGTGGGAAGGGACTTTTTAGCAGGCTAGCCATGAAACTATGAAGATAGATAGATAGATAGATAGATAGATAGATAGAAAGATAGATAGATAGATAGATAGATAGATAGATAGATAGATAGATAGATAGATAGATAGATAGATAGATATTTCATTATACACAGTCAAAGGGAGAGTGATATTGTACTTTTATTCTCTCCCTGTGTGTTTTGTGTGTGGGAAATTCTTAAGTTTAGGGCTAATATTTGTATTAATTAGGTTAAAGTTGAGGTTAAACATTCATTAATTATGGTTAATGTTAGGAATAAAGTTATGTCCAGGCTGTCAAAGTGACTGAAGTCGATGCAGAATCCGGTGTGTGTGTGTGCGTGTGTGTGTATGTGCGCGTGTGCGTGTGTGTTTCCGTGTGTGTGTGTGTGTTGCTCCTCTCGCTGCCTAAATATGGAAAAGGTCCCTCGCGCATCCTCACTGGGAGGGGGAAAAAAAGTGAGGGTCTCGCGCGCCTCGGTTTCTATTCCGACCTGTCCTCGCGCAGCTCTCACAGGAGCCCCAGTCCACATCCGCCCTCCGTCCCTCCGTCTGTGTCCGGATCTGCCGAGTCCCTTTTACCCGCTGCTGCTGCTGCCGAGAGCCCCGAAGAACAGGAACCATGGAGGCCATCAAGAAGAAGATGCAGATGCTGAAGCTCGACAAGGAGAACGCGATTGACCGAGCAGAGCAGGCTGAGGTGGACAAGAAGGGAGCGGAGGACAAATGCAAACAGGTGGGTACCACTGCAACACCTCCATCACCTCCATCACCTCTACACCTCCATCATCTCCTCATCTACATGTAGAAGTTAAGTGTAGTTAGTCAAACTCAGCGGTAAAGAGGAAATTCTCTGTTTTAAATCAAAACATTAAAAGTGAACAAGAACATTAAAGTAACAGTAGTGACGTTTGGCACCAGCAGGGGGCAGAAGCTCAGAGAAAACGATGAGACATCACTTTATTAGAACCATCAGTAGTGGACACTCAGGTTATAATCCTTCTGTTATCGTTTGGAATGCGTTATTCTTATGACCGTAACTCCGAGACCGTTGGTGATATCTAGAAAATTCAAGATCTATGGACTGGCGATCTGTCCAGGGTGTGACTCCGCCTCTCGCCCTATATCAGCTGAGATTATCACCCTCATGTGGAGCATAAAGCGCTAGAAGATGGAAGGATTGATACCGGACAGCAGCAGAAATAGAGCTTTGCGCCCATATACTTGTCATTACGGTAGCCCCCTCACGACCGTCCAATCACAGACGTGATTCACCAGTGCGTCGCACGTTTGTGACGTCAGTTTCTCAATACCGTAATTCTTTTTTTGACAATTCTACAGCCATAATAATCTAAATACATCCAGACGGCCTGATTATAATGATGGTCATAGGAGGGTTAATCTGCAGGGTCCAGATTAGAGATGACATTTTTGAGTCAAACATAATTAAACCTGGCCTTTAACTTCCACTCCCGTCAAAAGTGGTGTCCCTCATGGTTCCATTTTAGGCCTGCTGTTATCGTTATTAAAACAGCTGTGAGGAGCCAGAACTCCACAAACAGGTGGTACTGTCCACTCGTGAGGTTAGAATGTTTCCTGGTGAATAAATGCTCCGCCCCCCGCCCCCCGGCCACCAAACATATATGTGAGGAAGGGGGGGAGTGGAATGCTAAGCTAACAGACAGGAAGTTAGCTTAAAATGTTAGCCCTAAAGATGACACCACTATTAGCAGCTTTATATTTATAATTCTTTATTGTGTAGAAGACACACTGACGACACTTTGTATACATATATATATATGTATACATATATATTAGGGAATCGATTCCGATTCTTAGGGTCACGATTGGATTCATACGATTCTCGATTCATACGATTCTCGATTCAAAAATTGATACAATGCATAGTGCGCTAAGGCAAATTATGGCATCAAAACAATACAGTTTGTATAAGATAATGTGATTTTTAGATAAACTGATTCCAATAATGTCATCACACAAAGGCAAACTTAAGACAATAATTAACATTTATGAATTCAAAGGGTTGTTTTTCTTATAACATAATGCAGAACAATGAGGTTTGTGCGATAATTCAAACATTTAAAAACACAATTTAATTCATTTCAAACAAAAACAAAAGTTGCTTTGTGGGATTATTTTTTTTTAATCTCCACCAACAACAACCTATAACAACGTCCTTACACCAATGAAGAGATATCGAATCTAAAATCCTCGGACTGAATCACTGAGTTCACCACGGCTCATGATCTTTATTAGGTCAAATTACTTTGCATCAGTTTTTATTTTTGCTGACCTTGACCTTTGAACATTTCTCTGAACGTTAATGATCTGGGGACACCATCCACCCCCCCCCCCCCCCCCGCAACACACACAGATGCAGGAATACTGAGAAACATTTGAGAAGGTTCATCGGAGGTCAAAGTTCCACGTGATCCCCTGGTGGCCCGAAGCCCTCTCATGATATGACGGTTGACGTGTGTCATCAACACAAAGCAAGTGTTGTCAGTGCTGTCTGTTTATCTTCTAAAACATGATGTTCCCACCAAACAAACTGTCTCTCAGCCACGTTTCCTTAAGGAAAGTACAGTTTAACCACAGACCGATGGACCAATGAACATCAGGGTCTCCAGCTGTGAGCTGAAGATCGGGAGGATTTTCCCCCTTCCTGAGCTGCAGACTCTCTCTCTCTCCGCTGTGATTTACGAGATCGCATATCAACCCATAAATAGATTAGCGACTATTCCGACATGCAACTGTCCACGCGGCATGTGTTCCCGTTCCCAGTGGATCCCGTCTTGGATCTATGACAATGCCATCATAGTCCCGGGTCTATTTCTGTGTGCGTTAGCCGCCTTCTCTGAATTGTTGCTGCGCTCACGCAGACAGTCAAGGCTGTTTGAGTTTGACGGGTGGATCAGTGCCGTCCAGGGCTATTTGTGACCGGGAGGCCTTACATGGTCTACTGGCTGAGAGGGACGTAAGACAGAGAGGACATTTGTCCCGAGGACATGTCATTACAATTGTCTTTTTATAGTGTTACGAAGCCCTTTGGAAATGAGTCACAGAGGAACCATGTCAAATAAATAACCAGTCTTCAATGTTCTCTAATTTCTTTTTGTAGCTAATCCAAGATTCTAATGATTCCCTCGTGTATTTCACTCGGAATAATTTGACCATAGATTGCAAAATAGATCAAAATAGATGATTTTAATTTGCTGAATGTGGAAACTTTTCCTTTACTGGTGACCCCCCTGACACTGTGCTACCAACCTCCAGGGTTGACATTCCATTGCCATTTGTTGTGACACTCACAGGACGTTTAAACATGTCAGGAAAGCTTGTTAGCCAGCTAGTTAGCATTCAGCAGTAGCCACAGCCGTTACCGTTGAGTATAAATAGCATCCATAGCGTTTTAACCCCAAGAATAACATGGAGGACACAGGTGTAAAAGCATTCCACCAATGATTGACCTCATTGTTAGCTTACGTCTGACTGCGTTGTTAGCGTGAGAAATACCTCAAATTCTCCAAAACACAGACAATATTGGTTATAAAACAGGAGAAATGTCTAATACTAACAACACAGTAACTTTAGTCAAATTTAAGATGGTGGAAAAACAAATCATCCCACTATGAGACTAAGTTAAGTTACAGTTCTGTAAGCTAGCTAGCAGCCTAGCTAACATTTTTCTGCCACGTTTACACAAATCTACTTAGTTTAAAACCAATCCTGATATAATCTTTCAACATAGCAACAAACCATATCTTATTCATTCTTTAGAATGACTGAGGACTCTTTAACTCACAAGTGCTTAACGTTAGCCTTGTAGTCAAGCTAGGTTTGCTGACTAACAAGCTCAACTCGTCCACTTTACGTGCTATTTTTGTGTCTTACGTCTTATATCAACGTGTCCATAAGCAACAGTAGGACGGTGTTGTGTCTACAACACAAGAAACATACAGAATTATTGTATAAAAACAGTAGAAAGTACAGTTTTTAAAATGTGTCGATGATGCTAGGGGCGGCCATCTTGTATTTTAGAGGTTGAAATTTCCCATTTATGAGTTCAAAATGCTCCTAATATCAACTATTAGACTGATAATATTAGACTATGTTGGACTGAAGTCAAGATAAACTTAAGTTTAGCTTAGTTTTTATTTAATTATGACCTGAAACTGATTTACAGTCAAAAGATCAGATAAAGGATGAGATATAATATTGTCCCACATTCACCTCGTCTTCTGCCCAGTTATTCTGAAAGAAAACGTGTCGTGTGGTGAGAAAAAAAAAAAGACTTTTAAGTTATTGTTTAATAATCCATTGGTTGTGTTTGTGCGTTTCACGTGTAGCTGGAGGAAGAGCTGCTGGGTCTGCAGAAGAAGCTGAAAGGCGTGGAGGATGAGCTGGACAAATACTCCGAGTCGCTGAAGGACGCCCAGGAGAAGCTGGAGCAGGCGGAGAAGAAGGCCACAGATGTGAGTTTGGAGCGAGTGTAACACAGCCACGGTAACACAACCACGGTAACACACTGCACTCGACTGTCCCCACTGTGCATTCACGTATCACCGGTCTAAAAATGCACCGGTCAGTCAAACGTCCTGTAATCGGCGCTGACCTTGGTGTCGGTGTCACTTAAAGACCAAGGTTCTGAGTCTCATTGGGCCGGTCCATTTGAAAACTCAGCAGCACGGACGCCGTTAAACGAGACGTGCGCCGGATCGGATTCGACCAACAGATCATAAAACCTGTCGGCGCCCTTCAGGCCAAAGCCGGTCGCGGCCTGTAAATATACTGCTGCTCCATTAACGCGCTGCGCGTTAATATTAAAGTAAAAGCTTTAGTAAAAGAACACTGTGCGCTATATAACGTGTCATCATGTCATGGAAAAGTGTGTTCGGATGACGCACTTTAACGCATTTCACATACGTGAGATACACGGCTGCTGCTGTGGACACCACGAACAACGCTCTATGATATTTACAGATTATAGTTACTGCGTTATTGTGCACAAACCTACCACACGAGGCAGTAGTACACTCTTAGAAATAAAAAAAAATACTAGTGATAAGTATAACCATATAAGGTTCTTCGGCTTGTCCTCATAGGAGAACCCTTTTGGAGGGTTCCACCAAGAACCCTTTTAAAACCCTTTACTCAGGAAAGGGGTTTTAAAGGGTTCTCTGGGTCAAAATACCAAGAACCCTTTCCCAAAGAAAGGGTTTGTCAGAAGCAAATGGTTCCAGGTAGAACCTCAGCCCTTGTAGAAGAACCCTTTTGGAACCCTTATTACTAAGAGTGTAGACCACATGTGTCAAACTCAAGGCCCGGGGGCCAGATGTGGCCCGCCGCGTCATTTTATGTGGCCCGCGAGTGATTAATTGGTCTTAAAAATCTGCGTTAAAATAGTTTCTATGCTGCTTTGAGGCGTGCGTTGACCATAAACTACATTTCCCACAATGCACGGCGATTGCATTACCCGCAAAGTGACGGCACCGCCACTAGATCACAGTGTATCATGGTATTATGTAGCGAAATTTATTTAGCATTATGTTACAGAGTAGTTACCTTTATTTATATTATATTTGGTTACATTTAGTTACATTTATCCTGTATGACGGTTACATCTGGCCCTTTGAGGGTAACAATAAAATAAATAAACAGTTTACAAAGTTGAATGAATGACAGAAACAGACCTCGTTTGAATAAAATCGAGGCGTTGTCGCGACTGTTTACGTAAAAATAAGGTCACGTTTTCAAGTTTCAGTTTCAGGGACCATTCTTTTCCTACTGTGTCAGAGATGGTTTGTTTATGTCCGGACTCTGAAAAACCAGGACTTGTGAGTCGTACGTAGAATGTTATGACCTTCCTGTGTGCAGCGGCGTGACCAAATATGGAAGAGAACCGCGCAGATGTGTGAAATTGTTTACGATCGCTGGTCTTCAACCAGAGTTATAGCAAACATTCAAACATAGGACTAAACCGTTGTCTGTCTTTTAAATGGATGCAGAATATTCATATATTATACTTACTTTTATAACTAAGTTCATGTCCTAAACATGTTTACACTTAGTTTTTCCGTAGTTATTTGAATATAAATAAGCTGAATATGATCCAAAGTGCAGGGTGTCCTTAATTATGTTATGAATTATAAGCATTAAAAATATGCACAGAGTGGACACGACATACAAACCTGCAATCGTGGCGAATATTAGACGTGCGTATGGATGCGTTAAAAGCTGCCAGGAATAGAAAGAGCTGGAGTTTGAAGTATATGATATGAGTGAATGATGTGAGAGCGTCACTGTCCTGCAGTGACCTACACACACACACACACACACACACACACACACCCCCACACACACACACACACACACAGCTAATGTAGAATATGTATGTAGGAGAGGAAATACACTTGTATATTTAAATATATATAATATATCATATGATATTTATGCATTTATGATATTAAGTTATAATATCATAAAAATAATAACATCATTTGGTTTATTATTATTTATATATTATTTTAATATGTGTAGTAGAAGTAATAGCAGCAGCAGTAGCAGAGGTAGTAGTTAGTTGCAGTAGTAGAAGAGGTAGTAGTAGCAGTAGAATAGGTAGTAGTAGCAGTAGTAGTTACAATAGTTGTAGTAGCAGTAGTAGTAGCAGCAGTAGTAGTAGCATTAGCAGTAGCATTAGAAGTAGTAGCAGTAGTAGCAGTAGCATTAACAGTAGTAGCAGTAGCATCAGCAGTAGTAACAGCAGTAGTAGCAGTAGTAGTAGCAGCAGCAGTAGGAGCAGTAGTAGTTGTAGTAGTAGCATAGCAGCAGTAGTAACAGCAGTAGTAGCAGCAGCAGTAGTAGCAGTAGTAGTAGTAGCAGTAGTAGTAGCAGTAGTAGTTGCAATAGTAGTTGCAATAGTAGTAGTAGTAGCATTAGCAGTAGTAGCAGTAGCATTAACAGTAGTAGCATTAGCAGTAGCATTAGCAGCAGTAGCAGTAGTAGCAGCAGCAGTAGTAGCATTAGCAGTAGTACCAGTAGTAGCAGTAGCATTAACAGTAGTAGCAGTAGCATTAGGAGTAGTAACAGCAGTAGTAGCAGTAGTAGTAGTAGTAGCATAGCAGCAGTAGTAACAGCAGTAGTAGCAGCAGCAGTAGTAGTAGTAGCAGTAGTAGCAGTAGTAGTAGCAGTAGCATTAGCAGTAGCATTAGCAGTAGTAGTTGCAGTAGTAGTAGTAGTAGTAGTAGTAGTGGTAGTAGTAGCAGCAGTAGTAGCAGTAGCATTAGCAGTAGTAGCAACAGCAGTAGCAGTAGTAGTAGCAACAGTGGTAGTAGTAGTGATATGTTGAGTGATTTCAAAATAAGACATACCAATAATCACTTTATTTTGAAAATTCTGTGTCAATCAGATGATTCTGATCGATTATTATTGTTAGTAGTAGTAAGAGGAGGAGGAGAAATTGGCTTATTTTTTGAAGGTACCTGTACTAGCTTTTATTTTGAAAGCGAGTAACCGGAAATAAGAAAACCGTCCGTCGCACAGGTGATTCCGACCTCTAACTCTGTTGTCATGGCAACAGTACACACACACACACACACACACATTTGGGACAGACACCGCGGGGACAAGCGGAGCGGAGCGTCGGCGAACATGGCGTCGTTTATGTCCATAGACGCGGTGAGAAAGAAGATCCAGACGCTGCAGCAGGCGGCCTACGAGGCCGAGGAGCGGGCCGAGGTGCTGCAGGAGGAGGCGGACATGGAGCGGCAGGCCCGGGAGCGGGTAACACACACACACCGGAACACCGGGCCGAGCCGAAACACCCGAAACTGTGACGGGTTCATGATGAAGTTCAACAAAGTTGGACTGATGAGAAACGGCAGTGAAATACAAACTAAACGTTGATAAACCGGAAGTAGAATTAATTAGCTATATGAACTAGCTTTGCGAGAGCTACCAAAATACGCTAACTGACCACTTTATTAGGTACAACTTTCAACAACAAATATCTATTCGACAAATCACATGACAGCAACTTAACAGACATGTAAACATGGTCAAAATTGACTTATAAAAACGTCATTTTTAAAAATTAATTTGGTAATTAATTTAATTGAAGTACACCTGCAATACCTCCAAGTCCCACCAGGGGACCACTTTTAAGAAGCACTGCTGTAGGCTAGTGATGAACCAGACTTCATAAAAACACTGTCATGGTCCCAAAAACAGAGGTTTGAAATTTTTTTATTTGAAAAGTGTATTTTTAGTCTGGGCGAGCAGGAAGTGAGACCTCTGTTCCTACATTACACCTTTGGTTTTTGTTATTAGTAGCATTGTTTTTTTTTAAAATCTGTTGTAGTTGTAGTCTGGATGAAGCTCCAAGATGGCCTCCACATAAAGCTGACACACAAAGAAAACCCCACACATTCTCCATTTCGATTTACTACATATTGAATATTTGAACCATATATAATATTTGGATGATGGACGCTCTGCTTCTCGTTGTCGTCCCGCAGGCAGAGGCAGACGTGGCGTCTCTGAACAGGCGTATCCAGCTGGTGGAGGAGGAGTTGGACAGAGCTCAGGAGAGGCTGGCCACCGCTCTGCAGAAGCTGGAGGAGGCGGAGAAAGCGGCGGACGAGAGTGAGAGGTGAGAGCGTTGTCCGTAAAAGCATCTTCAGGAGTCGGCTGAGAGGTTCTTGAGAACATAAGAAACCTCTTTGATGAGTCCAGGTTCCTACAGCTCACGACTGAAGATGTCTATGACCTGGAGAACCTTCACAGCACTTGAGCTGCAGTGTTAGATAACACCACTAGGGGGCATAGTTTCCTTCAAAGTGACCTGAAACTCTGCCCTAGATCAGATTTTTAAGTGTAGTTACACGATGTGACTGCATCTTCTTCTAGTCACTTAACAAAAATAGTTACCAAATAAATAAAAACCTGCGATTGTCAGCGTGTTTCTGCAACATCTTAGTCATCTGTCTGTTGCTTAATGTCAATGTAAATCAGCCTTTTTTCCAAACAGGAAACTAAAGTGTCACTCTGTGAATCACTCCCTCTGCAGCACCAAAGCCCATAGAGAAATTCACACATTTTAACATCACAGCACACAGGCGTTGTTGACCCACTGCAGCCTCCATGTTTGAGTTCAAATGTGTTAATCTGTGACTTGTGTGTGTGAAACACCTCAAACAGATTTACTCCAGATTTACTCTGAGTTCATGAGAGCTAAAATCGCTGGTTTTCTCTATGGGGTTTGGTGCAGGAGAGTGAGCGGTTTCAAAATCTGGCTTTATTATATCAGAGACCAAACAACAGCAGAACATACACACAGAAACATCACTTTAGCTACAAAGTCACTGGATCCTTCACTTCCCATGATGCAACAGGCAGCAACTGAGTATCTTCATAAACAAATAAACACCCTAAACTGACAGTTTGAAGGAACTAGATTCAGACTTAGATGAAGCACAGTCCTTGATTGACAGGTTGATGTGCAGGTACATTGACTGACTGACTGACTAATTGATTGATTGATTAACTGATGGATTGATCGATCTGCTCCTCCAGAGGAATGAAGGTCATAGAGAACAGAGCGACCAAGGACGAGGAGAAGATGGAGATCCAGGAGATGCAGCTGAAGGAGGCCAAACACATCGCTGAGGAGGCCGACCGCAAATATGAGGAGGTGTGTGTGTGTGTTCCCTACGCGACAAACAACAACAACTACACAATAATCACAATTTAAACAGTTGATTTAAAGATTTGAGGTCTTAATGCGGCGCCGTCTGCGTTCAGGTGGCACGTAAGCTGGTGATCCTGGAGGGCGACCTGGAGCGCTCAGAGGAGAGAGCTGAGGTGGCCGAGGCGTAAGTCAACACCACACACACACACGCGCGCGCACACACACACACCGGCATCTGCATTATTCATGATGTCATCGCAGAGATCATGTGATCACTGCGATGACAACATGGTGGTCTCACACTTTCACTGGACAGAGAGGAACTTCTTACTGTACAATAATAGACTCTGGAGTTCATAATGACTTATTTGAACCTAAAATATAAAGTGCATTTATGTACTTTGTAAGTATTTTGTACATACATTTTTATATTAGATGTTTTGTGGGGTTTACCTTGAAGATACTTGAATTATTTTTAGTTTATTTATTATTTTGTTTTACCGGAATTTTCTATTCTATTCTATTTATTATATAAATATATATTATATGTATCTTATTGTATTTTATTTGATCATTATCGATAAAAAAAAATAAAGTAATAATAATTTATGTTTATCAAGTTAAATCAAACAAGGAGTCAAAAAAGAAAATATCTGGGTATCGCCAGCGACACCGCAATACGATATTTAAGTCACGATACGATATTATCACAATATTTAAGTCACTATACGATATTATCACGATATTTAAGTCACTATACGATATTATCACAATATTTAAGTCACAATACGATATTATCACGATACGATATTATCACAATACGATATTATCACGATATTATCACGATATTTAAGTCACGATACGATATTATCACGATACGATATTATCACGATACGATATTATCACACTATTTAAGTCACAATACGATATTATCACAATATTTAAGTCGTGATACGATATTACTATATTTAATCACGACACAAGGTTATTATGATATTTAATTCACGATACAAGATTATCCTGATATTTAAGTCACAATACGATATTATCACGATATTGAAGTTACGATACAAAATGATCACGATATTTAAGTTACGAAACAAAACTATCACAATATTTAAGTTATCACAACATATAAGTTACAATACAGGATTATCACGATACTTAAGTCACAATATGATATTATCATGCTATTTGAGTGCAAAGTCATATATTGCGATATACTCTAGTGAGAGAACACTTGGCGCCATCTAGTGGACTGAAACGTCTGTTTATTTACATTTTTTATGCTTATCCACAAAAGGCGTCACGTGTGAACATATCGTTACACACAAACCTGCATGTGTGTGTGTTTGTTTGTTTTGTGACCTCACAACCACGGCCTGCCTGCATGTTTAACGGCTGCTCCGCCCACTGCTGCCATCACCCCCTGCTGCTGCTGCTGCTGCTGTCGCCGCCCTGGTGGACGAACCCTGCAGGCGAGGGCGAGAGCTGGAGGAGGAGCTCAAACTCATGGACCACAATTTGAAGTCCATGATGTGCGGAGAAGACGAGGTACTGACCGCACACGGCCTCCGCTGACCTTCGACCTCTCGGCTTCTTTCTCCGTCTGTTTTCTCTCACTTTGCCTTTGTCTCACTGACACTGATGTGTTTAAAGATCACTAACGCCGTGTGTGTTTGTTGACTTTTAACCACCAGTGTTTTCTGTGCTTTCTGATGAGTGTTATGTGCAGTAGTTTGGAAGTAGCCTTGGAAACATGTTGACTTTTCCCTCAGACGGAGTTGTCACTACCGGATCTTGCAGATTTGGCTACTTCCTGTCAGAACATTTTGTCGGAATTTAATGTAATATTATTATTATTATTATTTTAGTCGTAAATGTTTACGAGACAAACAGATGTTTTTTCTTCTGTTTTAGTAGTAGCTGCACTTTGCGCACAAACAAATCCGGGTTGTACCAGAAACCACAATATGATATTATCACGATATTTAAGTTACGATACAAAATGATCACGATATATAAGTTACAATAGGATATTATCACGGTATTTAAGTCACGATATTTATAAAAGATTATCGCGATATTCAATTCACGATAAAAGATTATCGCGATATTTAAGTTAAGATACAAATTTTGCAGATTTGTGCGAAGCGTGGCTTACGATACAAAATGATCACGATATTTAAGTTACAATAGGATATTATCACGGTATTTAAGTCACGATATTTAAGTTGAAATAAAAAATGATCGCGATATTCAAATCACGATACAAGATTATCGCGATATTCAAATCACGATACAAGATTATCGCGATATTTAAGTTACGAAACAAATCTTGCAGATTTGTGCGAAGCGTGGCGGCTACTTCCTGTCAGAACATTTTGTCGCAATTTAATGTAATAGTATTATTATTATTTTAGTCGTAATTGTTGCGAGACAAACAGGTGTTTTTTCATCTGTTTTAGTAGTAGTTGCACTTTGCGCACCAACAAATCCGGTTGTACCAGAAACCGCAATATGATATTATCACGATGTTTAAGTTACGATACAAAATGATCACAATATATAAGTTACAATAGGATATTATCTCTGTATTTGAAATAAAAGATTATCACGATATTCAAATCACGATATAAGATTATCGCGATATTTAAGTTACGATACAAATCTTGCAGATTTGTGCGAATCGCAGCGGCTACTTCCTGTCGGAAAATTTTGTCGCAATTTAATGTAATTTTTTTTTTTTTTTTTGTCGTAATTATTACGAGACAAACAGATGTTTTTTCTTCTGTTTTATTAGTAGCTTCACTTTGCACACGAACAAATCCGGTTTTATCAGAAACCCGATTCGCAAAGTGCGGCTACTTCCTGTCAAAAACAAATTGACGACAGTTTTGGCGGATTATAAAAAAAATTAAGTTTAAGTAACTGTTTTTAAAAACAGAGCAGACGCAGAGGCTCCTTACATGAACCAGCTGACATGACTTTATTTTCTTCAAACACATCATAACTCCTTCAAAATAAGAGCCCCCGACTTCAGCTTTTTATGACTTCCTGTATAAAACCTTTCGTTTGTAGTTATTCTTACAAAATAAAATACACATTTTTGTATCATCTTTTTGTTTTGGTCGTTGTCCACAACGTTAGAGGTGACAGGAAGTAGCTTCTGATTCAGATTGGGTAGTGACAAGCGTCACGGTTTGAATTCTCCTTCTGTTCTACTTTTCAAATGGCTTCTCTTCTCTTCTTCTTCTTCTTCTCCTTCTTTTCCTCCCTCTCTCTTACGTTGCTCAGTAAATCAGGCGACCTTGAGGAAGAGTTGAAAAATGTCACCAACAACCTGAAGTCCCTGGAGGCCCAGTCCGACAAGGTATAGTAGGAGCTGAAGGAAGCCACAATCGACACAGACTGTGTTTCCTCTCCAGATACATCTGTGTGTGTGTGTGTGTGTGTTTGTTAAACATGTGTGTTTTAATCGTGTGTGTGTGTGTGTGTGTGTGTGTTACAGTATTCGCAGAAGGAGGACAAATACGAGGAGGAAATCAGAGTTCTCACAGACAAACTGAAAGAGGTGAGAAGTGAACTCTGAGAGTGTTGACGTGTGCGGGAGTTTCACACTCGCTGTGCACTGACACCTTTTGTGTTGCGGTCGCTTTGTGTCGCAGGCTGAGACTCGTGCTGAGTTTGCAGAGAGATCTGTGGCCAAGCTGGAGAAGACCATCGACGACCTGGAAGGTAAGGTTCATCGTCGCCAACACAGCCCACGCCAGGCAGATTTTTTTGGGTGGTTTTCAGTGCTTCCAAAAACGCAATTTCCCTGTGGATAAAAAACTGATACGATTAACAAACTTTATCAGATTCTCCTGAGTGTAAAAATCCTGGCTAACAGGTGGCAAAATTACGATATTTGACCTCTGAAACAACGCTTTACACAGGTTTCCAATCTACACAGGTTAAATTCATGGATTATTCCACCAATAATGGCTAAAATCTCTCCTTGCAGCCATGGATCATGGTATAGGGGGCGCAGAATTCTGCGATTAAAGTTGGAATTCTGAGGAAAAAAGGGAAAAATTCCAAGATTAAAATCTGAATTCTGATATTAGTCGTAATTCTCTGGGAAGAAAAAGTCAAAATTACAAGAAAAAAGTCTGAATTCTGAGATTTAATTCAGAACTCTGAGGTTAAAGTCAGAATTCTGACTTTCTCTGATTAAATTTAGAATGTTGCAGAAGGACTTCTGAGGACAAAAAGGGAATAATTCCGGAATTCATAAAAAAAAAAAAAAACGGAATTCTGATATTAAAGTCGTAATTCCATGAAAATAAGAAAAAAAAAGTCAGAATTAAATATCTGAGATTAAATTCAGAATTCTAAGGGGGGAAAAAGAAAAAATTCCAAGATTAAAATCTGAATTCTGATATTAGTTGTAATTATGTGGGAAAAAAAGAGTCAAAATTCCAAGAAAAAAGTCAGAATTCTGAGGTTAAAGTTGGATTTCTGAGGAAAAAAAAAGGAAACATTCGGAATTCTGATATGAAAGTCGTAATTCTGTGAAAAAAAGAAAGTCAGAATTAAATATCTGAGATTAAATTCAGAATTCTAAGGGGGGAAAAAAAGGAAAAATTCCGGAATTCATTAAAAAATAGGTCGGACACAGCACAATCAGAGATACTGACGATGTATCACTAACTTCATATCACCATATTTCATAAATCTGCACTGGCTCTTTTACACTTTCTCTTAACTTTTCCTTTTTCTGAATCTTGTTCCTTTGTCTCACTTCTGCTGCCGTCTGTCCTCGTCCCTGTGTGTGTGTGTGTCACTCTGTGTGTGTGTGTGTGTCACTCTGTGTGTGTGTGTGTGTGTGCGTGCACGTGTCCCCACAGACGAGGTGTACGCTCAGAAGCTGAAGGGCAAGGCTCTCAGCGAGGAGCTGGACCTGGCGCTCAACGACATGACCATGGCGTAGACGCTCCCTCCCTCCCTCCCTCCCTCGCTTCACTTCCTGTCTGCTCTTCCTTCCTTCCTGTTCATCGGTTCTTTGTTTATGTTTTTTTTTTCTCTCGTTTCCACAGAGGTAGGCGGGGTCAGACGATTCTCAAAAAATTGCAACGTCTGACTCCGCCCGTCCTTGCTGGGTAAAGCTATGTCTGTGTTTCTACAGAGGGCGGAGTCTCATGTCTTCTCTGTAATAAATGGATCTGAGCTCTCTGGACTTTTCTGTCTACTTCCTGTTTTTCTTATCTCTTTGTCGAAAATTCCTCTTAAACTTTGGCACAAACGTTCACTTGTATTTAAAGACTGTTAAAAATTGGGTGACCACAGATTAAGTTTGCTCTTAACTAAACTAAACAAAGAAATGTTTTTAATATTGTGACTGAAGTGAACATCTTGTGGGAATTTCTTCTAATTTGGTGCAAACGTTCACTTGGACTCGATCATGAAGGGAAAAAGCGTAAACTTACCCAAGTCAAACATGGAGGATGATGTGATTGTAATTTGGTGGTCAAATGTCCCTGCTTTTATTACTTTTACCTGTCACAAACGTTCACCACAGTTCAACGTTGCTGTTTACCTCACGAAACACGCGTTCGATCGCCTGAATTCAGTGTTTCAGGAGCGTCTCTGAGGAGTTCCTTTTTAGCACATTTAGCACAGATGCTCTCTCGGACAAACAAAATATTTTACCCTTTGAACGTTAAGAACCCGTTTCAAGGATTTAGTGACATCTAGTGGTCGGGTTACGTATTGCAACCAACTGAATACATTTGCATTGCAACATGCATACATATAGATCGCCTTAAATTTCTACACACTATAGTCCAGGGGTCTCAAACTGGCGGCCCGGGGGCCACATGCGGCCCCCCAATCGATTACATGCGGCCCCCCACTTAATATCATGTTATAAGCCCACGACCTCACAGTGTGTAGTTGAGGCACAGCTGGCAGCGAGGTGATAGGATATAATCTATGTTTGCTAGCAATGTTTATTATAACAGTAATAATAAGACATTTGGTCATAATTATCCCACAAATGCATCATATACAACATTCAATTACATACAGAAATACACTCGCCACGAACGGCAGTGGCCGAATTTTAATTACAGTTGTCCACACTGTTATTCATGTATTTAAAATAAATGTCCGTTTTTTATATAAATGCATTAATTTCGCACCATAAATAGTATTATTAAGTATATGTGTGATATCATGATGCAATATTGTGAACCGTTGAACTTTTTGTTCTCTATGCCCTCTTGACCACAATAGATGTACATTGGCCCCCAGGTCATTTGAGTTTGAGACCCCTGCAACAGTCAAATGAGTCAAAATCTTTGTATTTTTGTGTTTGACATAACGAGGTAAAGGTCGGTGTCGGTGAATCTCTCTGTGCAGAGACGACGTCTCACTCGTGCGACCGTGTGTTTCCTCTGCAGAGAATCTGGCCAAGGCCAAAGAGGAGAACCTGGAAATGCAACAGGTGTTGGACCAAACTCTCCAGGAGCTCAACAATCTATAAAGACACAAAACACAGACCTGACCGACGGAGCACAACAACAACAACAACAACAACGTTTTCTTTACGAGCTCCCAGCACACGTACAGCACATATAGAGTTAAGTGTGAAATTTGGTTAAAACACTAAAAGTAAACATCGGAGAAACACTGAAAACAGCAGAACCTCAACGACCTCTAGACCAAACTAATAAGTGTTGCCTTTAAATGGTGTTTACGAGTTTGCAAAAAATGGACGATGAGTTGATGTGTGTGTGTGTTTTTTAGAAAAGGACCAAATTTGTGTTTCTCGTACGCTAGCCAGCGTTACCGTCGCCACGCAACAGTGTTCTCTCACGACTTCGCCATTTCAACGCCAGGTTTGTCGTATTCAGACAAAAAAATCCAGAAAATTACACAATTCATGTGTTTTTTTTAGCGTAAAATAGCGAATTTAAATGACATTTTTATCGCTTTAATTGAAAGTACAGTGTAAACATTTGCTAAACTGATATGTAACACACGGTATCCGCGGGGTCTTAAAAAAGTCTTAAATCCAATCATTTGAATTTTAAGGCCTTAAAATGTCTTAAATTCTCCTAAAATCTCATAAAAGGTCAAATACAATTTTAAAACGTGCATAAACTCCAGTCTCGCTTTGAAATGTTTCTATTTTTGAGATTGCGCTAGCATAACTACAACACTGAACTAAAGTAGGTCACCTGTGCTGCACGGTGAGAATTTATCGAGCAACACTAGCTAGTGTGCTGTGCGCGCGCCGCGGTGTGTTAGCTTAGCATAGCAGCGGAGAAATCTTAGCGAAAGCCCACAGCTAAGCCGAATTGAATGATTTGTGGCTCCAATTTTCCTTCATGTCTTTTGTGCTTTTTTTTTTGCCAGTATGGATTTGAAATGGGTCTTAAATTGTGTTCATTATGGTCTTAAAAAAGTCTGAAAAAGTCTTAAATTTGACTTGTTGAAACCTGCAGAGACCTAACAAGTCAAAATAAGTCAAATACGGGATAATACATTGAAACTGACAAGTGATTCTGTTTGAAGCGGAGGTTTACTGTGTTTGACAGTACATTAGCAAGGCCAGTTTATTTGTATCGCAGTATTAATACACATGGTAACTCAAAGCTGCTTCACACGGGAGCAAGAATTTGAAGAAAAAGGTCTGATTTAAATGAGTCTGACAGTGTGAGCTCAGACCTCAAGTGTTCAGGAAGCAGAAGAACTGAACGACCGCTTCACTTTGTTTGTTTCTAGCGTCTGGGAAACCCCAGATTTTGAAATCTATCCTTTGACTCACAGGAAGCCAGTGTACAGACCTGAGGTCTGGTCTGGTCTGGTCTGGTCCGGTGTGGTCCACTTTCCTGGCATTAGTCAGGGTTGTAAAGCTCAAATTCTCGTGCACCATTTAAAGTTGACATGACACACGACGTGTGCTGGGAGCTGTCACCTTGATTTGAACATGGAAAAAAAATGAGAATAAACTTCATTCCAAACATGTTTTTAATGATGTGAGTTTTTTTGTTGTCGTGCGTGTAAACACCGCAGCTGCACGATCGAGTACAAAAGTGAAGCTAACGCAGTGCTGTGCTCTCACGTTAGCGCTAATAATAAACAAGGAGCGAACGCTGCTGTTTCACTTCCTCTCTTCGGTCGGTCGGGACGTCGTGTTCGCTGCAAGAAGAGGAAGACGACTTTGGTCGGTTTAACTCATGTGAATTCAACTAAAAAGGTATTTTTTAAATCATCACAACTTCAGCGATGTTTGTTAGTTCATCACGGACATCGTAAATGCAATTCCACTCCCGGACAAAAGGTGGCAGTAATGTAAAAAAAAAAAACATGAACAGCTGAAGAACTTTTACTGACGTTGTAATGATGCGTTCCATTTAGATCGGAAAGTTGGAACTGGGAGTGATGAGTTCAAGTCGGGGGAAAAAGTATGTGATATTTTTTTACGTGGTATTTTGCGCACACAAATAACGTAAAAATAGAACAATGCTGTGTTTTTACGACGAAACAAATACAACAGAAGTGAGGTTGCTCCGAGTTTCCGAGTCGGAAATTCCGACTACATATGGACGCGGTCTTTTAAGTACCTTAAAGGTGATACTTTTAGAGTAAAAGTACAAGTATGTTACCATAAAATGACTTTGGGAGAAGTTGAAGTCACTTATATATATATATATATATCAGTTCAGTAAAAGTCGTAAAGTATTTTTTCGGTATATTTTCTGATATAAAATGGTTACTACACTCAAATTGAAAAATACCGAGGTCTTTTAGGTTTCGTTTTCTCCGCCATTGACGTAACTGGCAACCCGTGGTTGCTCGGCAGCTGAGACTCTACTGAGTGCAATGATTGGTCGTCGGCGGTAGGTGGCGCCACATGACGCCAAAACATGATTTCAAAACATAAATTTAATTTTAACGCGAATATTTTTGGCTGTACTGTTGTATAGTAGAAATTTTTTTTTTTTTAAAGTGAGCTTGTCTTTCAACTGGGAGGTTGTGGGTTCAATTCTGCTAGTCTATATGCGTCCTTGAGCAAGACATTTCACCCCTCCTTGAAGTGTGTGAATGGCTCTATATTTTTATAGGGAAAAAATAAAGTGATTTATTGATGGACTGTGATTTTTATTCACTCTGTGGGGGAAAATGCTTTGTCGATGACAAAGCCTGGTTTTGAAATAATAACAATGACTCAGAAGTTCTGATGAAAATAGTCTCTCTTAACGTTCAAATGTATGTGTAATAAATCTTTATTAAATGCCCCCCTGTACGTCATAAAGTGACAGGTGAGTGTTTAACAGGTGAATTAGGACGTTAAATTTCCATGATCCTCTTCCTCACCTTAAATCAGATCCTGTGTTTTTCCTCCCTGGATGTTTTCCCTCAGTCTTGAAGCACGCGGGGCGGGGACATCCCGGAAAATAAGAGTCACTGACCGGGACTTTAAAATCTGACACTTCTGATTGGTTTACAGAAATGGACTGACAGCTGTTTCTGACCAATCGCCACACAGCGTGGCCCCCCGCTGCTCACGTAAGCAGATCTATAAACGTACATGAAGCTATCCGGCTATGGCTGTCGGTCCATCCGCTCTGTTGTGAGATCGGTCGATGTGGCGCAGCGCCGCCGTGTCGCTTTGACGCGAGCGCCCGATGACGGGAAGTGGGTGGTCCCGCTCCAGAAACAGGCACGTACCAGCCACTAATGGTGTTTCCACCGACGCTAACTGGGCTTTTTCTTAATGGATGTGTGGAGTTAAACTGGTCAACGAGGATGTTAGCGAAGTAACACAGAGACTTTACAGCCGCTGACACTGAGGTGAGTGACATGCTAACACTGCTGTTGCTAACACCGCTGCTGCTGCTGATTATGAAACAACATGGCGTGGATGGCACCGTTAGCTCCCACTGCTAAATACTAAAGTGTAGCACTGATGCTAATGTGCGCACTTATGATAACATCGTTGTTTTTTTAAACACACTAGCGTAAAATTGTTGTTCGCTAACATTCACTGGCTTCTTGTTTAGTGACGTACCTGCTGCGCTAACTGCTAAGCTAATCCTCGTTGGGTTTGGGCTTTGCTTTACATTCCCTACACATCAGAGGGGGCCACTCCCCCCCCCCCCCCAATTAATTGTATGCGGACTTTCACGTAATATCAAAGTTATGAGTTATTTGTGTGCGGGTTTTTTGCATCATAAATGCAAATTGTCAAAACAAACAGTTGTTTTTCCATCTTTAGTGGTCGCTAGGTCATTTTAGTGTAGTTTAGACTCCTGCTACAGGTGAATAAGATAAGCAGTCTGATATAAAGTACCTAAAAATTATACTTTTTGAGTAAAAGTACACATATCTTAATAGAAAATTAATTTGGGAGATGTTGAAGTCTTTTTTAAAATTTAAGTAAAAGTCTTAAAGTTTATGACATTAACTTAAAGTTATTGTCTGATATAAAATGTACTTTAGTTTAAGAAAAAAGGTATGTAGTGGAGTAAAAGTAAAAGTTGCTACAAATATAAATAACAAGGTACAGATATGTACATTTTGTACTCAAGTACAGTAACAAAGTATTTGTACTTTGATACATTACCACACTGACTATTAGCGTCGGTATGTTTGCTATGTTAAAGAAAAAATGAATCTGTTATATTTTATATAAATGCAGTCAAATTTAAGAGCAGTTGTGTTTAGGTAAAGTTATTTTTGTTGCATATTACCTCTGATTTAGTATTTTAAGAACACAATAAAACACATTTCAGAGAAAGTATTGTAATGATTTATTTAAGAAGTATTTGTCTGTGTGCTGTTATGTACAAGGGAGGATTATGAACATAACTCCACTCTGTCAGGTCTGTACGTAATAAAGTGGCAACCGCCATGTGATTTGTGATCTGTTTTTAATATTTATATTGAGGGTGTAACGGTGAAAACCTTCCCTCTGTAACGTTGTTGTTATTTATGTTCCCAGCTCACCATCACATCAACATGGCATCTGTGGGATTTGTGCAGATGCTGCTGTTGCAGTTGGCTTGTTTTACCTCTGCTTCATCTGCTGCAGGTCAGTACCTTTGTCTTATATATGTTTTTTTTTTTTTTTTTACTATATTATAACCACTGCTGTCAGTACTTGGCTATGATTTATTGTAAACATTTACCCATTCGCAGCAGCCGTTCTATGAAAATTCTTGTACAGAAATAATTCTCTGTGGATTGTGCCATCAGCGTCATTGCTTGATTATTTAAATGTAATTTACAAGTCATTCACATTGAACAATACTGTCTTACAAACCTGTCCTAAATCAGCTGCCATTTTACCGATGTGATGTAGTTTGTTTGCACCGCCGTGTTGGCAGGAACCACAGTGCTCTTTTTGAATCATCATCAGAGTTCACTGCATATTTCAAATCTACAGAGATTAAGGAATATAATTATAGACTGAATATGCCCTAACCCACATGTGTCAAACTCAAGGCCAGGGGGCCAGATGTGGCCCGCCGCATCATTTTATGTGGCCCGTGAGTGATTAATTGGTCTTAAAAATCTGTGTTAAAATAGCTTTATGCTGCTTTAAGGCGTGCATTGACCATAAACTACATTTCCCACAATGCATGGCGATTGTGTTACCCGCAAAGTCACGACACCGCCACCAGATCGCAGTGTATCAGTGTATACGCATCATGCGACGAGTGAAATTGAATAAGTAACAAATACAGAAAGTTATTTCGCAATATTTTACGGAGTAGTTAGCTTTATTTTGCATTATATTTGGTTACAGTTAGTTACATTTATTCTGTATTGACGGTTACATCTGACCCTTTGAGGGTAACCATTACTCTGATGTGGCACCTCTGTGAAAATGAGTTTGCCCTAACCCTTCTCATGCACACGGATACAACTCTGTTGTTATTCACATAGAAACACAGGTAGCGTGCTTCACTGATCGTCACGGTTCAAACTGGATCTACAGTCATGTGAAGTTACACTTACACATTATTACGACCGTCGTGACCGCACCTGTTTCGTTTTTCCTGCCCTGACATGTCCGTGTGTGTCGGGCTGTATTGTTTTCCAGAAGCCGTGCAGATTAAAAATCTGTTTTAGTTTCAATTGTCCTCACAGAGACATGTCTCGTGTGTCCTTGAACCGTACAAAAAAAACGCCAGGAATCAATTCTCCCGCCTCGTTAATCATTGACAAAGATGATTGTTTTTCCCTGTTGTTTAAAGAGTTGTTTTTCCTCTTAGCTGACTCTGTGACTTGAGGTCATTTGGGGGTTGTTTGTGAATCAGTGCAGCGCCCACACACACACACACACACACACACACCCCCCCACCACCTCCACTTCACTGGAACTGGGAACAGCTTTTAGTTGGAACAGCTTGGATTCTGTGTGTAAATGAGCTTCCAACTTCCTCCCAACATTTCCCGTAACATTTTTTTTGGTGTGTGTCGGTAATGTCGGGGGACAATGGCAGGACAGAAACCAGAGGAATGCTAATGTGCACACAGTGGACGGCTTACACAGAAGTAACTGGCAGCGGTGGAAACACATTCAGCACATGGTCGGTGTCTGATTTCACTCGGATTCTCTTGAATTCAGGCCGTTCATGTGTTGTGACTGTAAAGGCAGCTACAGGACAACATTAACACTGTAGTTACGGGGTTGTTTTAGGTGCTGGCACAGACGCAGCACTGACTGTGCAGTGTGTAGTGTAGTATTATTATGTTTATTGCTTTGTCCATAGAGAAAAAACATCGATTTTTTTTTACCTCCCGCGGACACAGGAGCTGCTGCATCATTTACTAACTGTGTGTCATTCTGGTAAATCTAAACCAAGAAGTCACAAAATCAACATATTTGGATTTACTGGTGGAGGAAGTAGTGGATCAACAGCTCCTGTGTGCTGTAATGTGGAATCGCTCAATGTCTCTATGGATTTTGGTGTGGGAGATTTTCCATTTGTGATTTGTGGTTTAAATGCCCTCCGGCATTTACGAGCGACACACATTTCCTGTCAGAAATGGCCGTGTTATGGCGAGATAAAGTGGAGAAACTTGTTCTTAAGACGTAGATTTGATTAGGTGTTGATTTTCTCTATGGGGCTTTGGTGTGGGAGAGAGAGAGTGGGTTTCAAAGTTAGTTTCCTGGTGGAAAAGTCTGTCGAACCTGGAGATAAAGCCGCAAACGTGTTCTTAAAATAATGCAGACTTTACCTAAAGTAGATTGTATTACATAAGCCGTTGTTGATAAGTGGCTAAAATAATTTTTTGTGGCAGTAATGTCCTTACAGAGACTTCCATGTCTCCTACTATGTGTCATTATCAGTATAGTTTGTGTGGGTTTTCCTCTTCCTCCCGTTTGACCGTGGAAGGAAGTGTAGTCTCAGTAATACATTTAGGAAAGTTCTCTTCTAATCACCACTCTTTCCTCTTCTTCCTCTCCTCCTCCTGTCCCATCGTCAGGAAATTACAACCACTTGGTGACAGCGCCGCAGCCTCTGGCGGTCGAGATCGGCACCGACTTTAAGGCCTCGTGCATGGTCGTCGACACCGACGCGGTCACTGCCGACGACCTCTATTGGAATCTGTCTCAGAAGACGGTCCCCAAGGAGCAGTACACCAAGATCAACCGGACCACCCTGAACGTCACCGTCCACATCAGTGGAGAAAACGAGCAGTGGTTGTACTGTCGCTCTCGGGGGGTTTCGCCCTACGTCATCCTCAACGAAGGCAAATTCATGCACGCGATCCGTCTTCGCAAAGGCTGTAAGTGTCTTAAGGTTCACGTTTTTTTTTTGCTCCATATGAAAAAGAAATCGCTAAAACTGAATTGTTTTGGTAACAGAAGAAGAAAAAAATCACGACTGTGTGTTTTAACAGTTTTTGATGTAAAAGGTCCATAAAATTTTTTGCCCAAAATTGGACAAAAAAGTTTTTTAAAAGTGTCCACAATTTGAAAAAGAAAGTCATACTTTAGTATGTCGTTGAAAAAAAAGTAAAAAAGTGTCCTAAATTTGACAAAAAGTAAATAAAAGAAGTCAAATTTGTAAAAAAAATGTGTCCAAAATGTAACAAAGTCAAATAACAATTTGTCTAAAATTTTACAAAAAAAGTACATATTTAGTCTGTCGTCCAAAATGTGAAAAAAAAAGTAAAAAAAAAAAAACGTGTCCAAAATTTGGAAAAAAAAAAGTTACAATAAATGTGTCCAAAATTTGACAAGAATTTTGCTGTAGGTGTCTTACGGTTTAAGAATTTTTGCTCCATGTAACAAAGAAAACTGAAAATCTGAAAACTGAATCGTTTTGGTAACGACTGTGTGTTTTAATTCCAGATCCTCCGAAACAGCCTGAGAACGTGACCTGCATCGCTCTCCAGGAGAAAGGCCGCATCGCCAATATCATCAAGTGCAGTTGGGACACAGTGGGACGTCAGAGCAAAGACGTCGCTAATAAATACACGCTGAACTTTAACATCCTTCAGTGAGTACACTTCCACGTGCGTTTGCTGTTTTATTTCGCTGCGAGACGTGGAGTTCATCTTAAAGATAATGAAACTTATCTTTTTAGCAGATATGCCAACTACAATATGAGCACTGAGGGGAACAGCGCCACGGTGACTCTGACCGAAGTTTTCCCACATTTTATGGAGGTGGAGTTTTGGGTGGAGTCGCACAACAAACTTGGAACGGTTGAGTCTGAGCATCTGAGACACTACTCTGGGTGTTTGGGTGAGTCTTGAGTCGACTGGTGTAGCATATCATGTGCTTTGTGTCATAGTAAAGTATGTAAAATTTGTCAGACTTTAGTATGCTGTCCAAAATTTGACAAGAAAGTAAAAAAAAAGTTTTCCAAAATTTGACAAAATAATCAGAAAAAAAAAAAAAAAAAAAAGGATTTGACAAAAAAGTCATACTTTAGTATGTCGTCCAAAATTTGACAAAAAATTCAAAAAGAAAATTGTCCAAAATTTGACAAAAAGTTAAAAATTTGACAAAAAAATCGAAAAGAAAATTCCAAAATTTGACAAAAAATTAAAAAGAACATTTTTGAATTTTGACAAAAGTCTCAAAAATAATTGTCCAAAATTTGACAAAAAATATATATTTGTGTCCAAAATTTGACAAAAAAGTTGAAAAAAATGTCCACAATTTCACATAAGTAAAAAAACAATTTTCTTCCTAAATTTGATGATGATGATGATGACAATGACTTCTCCTGTCACTGCAGTGAAAACAAATCCTCCAGCAGACATCGGAGTCATCTCAGAGAAGACGTTTACCACCTCCCTCCTCCTGAACTGGAGTCGTCCCATCAATAAGCAATATGTTCCCAAGTTATTCTACGAAATCAGATTCTGCCAAAGAGGAGCTCATGAATGGACATATGTAAGTATGAGAAGGAAGTCTCCTCCACCAGATTTTATTAAAGATTATCACATTCATTTAGCCTTTGTGTACAAGACCATTTATGATCTTTCTGCAAACCAAAATGATTCAGTTTGAATGATTTCTTTGTTTTCTGAAGCGTTAAACCCAGCAGCTTGGACGATCAACTTTAGTTTAACCCAGCTGTGTTGACTTCAACGTGGTTGTTTCTCCATCTTCTCCAGTAAAAGTTGTTGCTGTTGTCGTTTAGGTTCCTCACGTTGACATTGCAGAGGACATTGAGTCCTTCAGACTCCAGAAACTTCAGCCACACCAGGTTTACGTGTCTCAGGTCCGCTGCAAGTCGGACAAAGGGGACTGCGCTTACTGGAGCGAATGGAGCGCCAACGCCACCAAGAGGACGCCTGAAGACAGTGAGTCTGGTGGAATACTTGGCGGCTTTTTCTTCTCGTACAGTGTAATGTTTTAATAGCTCTGGTTTGGTTTTCTCTGTCTCAGGACCAATGAGTAAACCAGATGTATGGACGAAAGTTTATGAGGGCGAGAGCATCGGCGAGCGACGAGTGCAGGTTATCTGTAAGGTACATTTAGTTCAATTTTTGATCCAGTGTCGGGACGTTTGTTGACTCTCATTGTGAGGACAAAGTAGCTTTTCATGTACGTTCACTTCAAGACTGTTTGTGTTCTTCCAGGATCCCGTTTTGGCCAACGGCAGGATCACCCGTTTTGAAGTGAAGGTTCAAGAGCAGGAGGATAAAATCCGTAGTGGAAGTGCTGACTGGGAGAGTTTCCCCGTCAACCGGTCTGATGACGACACCGCGCACAGGACCATCACGCTCGTGAAGGAGATAGGCCTGGAAGACCAGAAGTCCCTGATAGTGTTCATCGCCGCGGTGAACTCTGCGGGGAAGTCGCCGACGGCGTCGCTGTTCATCCCAGATAAGGCACATGGTAGGTTTCCATGGTGATGCTGAGCAGTGACCAAAATTTGACAAAAAGTTTTTTTTTTTGAAAATGTGTGCAAAATTTGACAAAAAAGTAAAAAAATCATAGTTTCCCAAAATTTTACAAAAAAGTAATTGGTTAGTATGCCATCCAAAATTTGACAAAAAGGTCAAACAAAAATTTGACAAAAAAAAGTGAAAAAACCCCACAATTTTCCAAAGATCTGACAAAAAGTCATAGGTTAGTATGTCGGCCAAAATTTGACAAAAAGAAAGAAAAAAAAATGTGTCCAAAATTTGACAAAAAAGTTAAAAAAAAAAAAATTGGTCCAAAATTTGGGAAAAAAATTTGACTAAATAATAAATCAATTTGTCCAAAATTTGACAAAAAAAGTAAAGAAATTATAATTATCCACAATTTGACCAAAAGTCATAAGTTATTATGTCTTCCAAAATTTGACAAAAAGAAAGAAAATTATGTGTCCAATATTTGAAAAAAAGTAAAAAAATGAATACTTTTGTCCAAAATGTGACAAAAAAAAGTAAATAAAATAAAATAAAAATATTCTCTCAGAACTCTCAGAATTTGGTTTCTGAAGTACTGTAGGGCTTTATCTTTTTCTTTGTTCTTCTTATACATGTAGCTCCTAAGGTTGTTCTCATGTGTTGTAACCGTGTTTAACATACATGATGTTGATGTGTTGTCGCAGAGCTCCCCCCAGTGGAGGATCTGAGGGCGTGGCCTCACGACGGCCAAATGTGGGTGGAGTGGAAGCCGCCCAACAACGCGCCTGTGACGGAGTACGTGGTGCAGTGGGTCATCGGCGATGTCCTGGACTGGCAGAGGGAAAACAAAAACACCAGAAACACCACCATTAGAGGTGAGTCAGTGCACCGTTAAAGTCTCACTTCACCGTAACCTGTGAAGTCGTTCGCTGTATTAAATAAAATCAAACGTGAGTTAATTCGACTCTCAATGTCGCCCAAAGACGACCTGCAGAAGTTCGTGCGCTACACCGTGTCCGTGTATCCGCTGTATTCTGGATGGATGGGGAAGCCGGCCAGCGTGCAAGTGTTTCAGGAAGAAGGAGGTGAGACGACGCACGTTTTTACAACAAATCTGTAAACTACACAGGAATTAAATGAGTTAATGAGTCAATAAGACATCACTGCCAACAGGGAAATAAGGAAATAGATTATTAAGTAATCATATCTACACCAACACACGTCTATGATATCATAACTGTTCTTTAACTGAAAATCTGTTCTGTTGTACAAAATTTGACAAAAAGTCCCAAAAGAATTGGGTCCACAATTTAACAAAAAGTAGGTTAGTATGTCGTCCAAAAATTTTTTTTTCCAAAAATGTGACAAAAGATATTGTCTAACATTTGACAAAAAAATATATATATATTTTGTTGAATATTTGACAAAAAAGTGAAAAGAAAGATTTGTGGATAATTTGACAAAAAAAGTTAAAAAAAAATGTTTTTGTCCAAAATTTTACAAAAAAGTAAAAAATAATTTGTCCAAGATTTTACAAAAAATAAAAAAAAATTGTCCAAAATTTTACAAAAAGTCAAAAAATATTTTGTCCAAAATTTGACAAAAAAGTTGTCAAATATTTGACAATAGTAAAAAAGAAATTTTGTCCAAAATTTGACAAAAAAGTTGTCAAATATTTGACAATAGTAAAAAAGAAATTTTGTCCAAAATTTGACAAAAAAGACATAGGTTAGTATGTTGTCCCAAAAAGTAAAAAAAATATTTTTTCCAAATATTTGACAGAAAAATCTAAAAACGTTTGTCTAATTTTTTTTTACAAAAAAGTAAAAAAAAATGGTGTCCAAAATTTTACAAAAATGTAAAAAAAAAATTGTTAAAGACTAGTGATGGTGATGATGGTGGTGACGACAGATCCTCCAGCAGACGTCAGATATCATAAATGTTCTGTAACTGAAGATCTGGTGTCCGTGTGAATAGTTTGACCTCAGCGATTGTGTCTTTTTCGTGGCTGCAGTTCCGCGCGAAGGCCCAGTCGTTCGCCTGAACAACAAGCCGGAGCGTAATGAGGCGGAGCTGGTGTGGATGGAGATCCCCGAGGCCAGTCGACAGGGCTTCATCACAGAGTACACCATATTCTACTCCAGCGGGCACGAACCCCTCAGTATGTTTCTTGTCGCACGGTTTCCACACCGACCTGTTTACGTGAAAAGATCGTTCAGTTTTGCTGATTCCGCTGTTTTGTTGTCCGTTCACAGCCGTGGTCGTTCCTCCTGACACCACCACCTATAAGCTGACGTCGCTGACCGGCAACACCAAGTACGACGTGTGGGTCAGCGCGTCCACCATCGCAGGCTCCACCCAAGGATACCATCACTCGTTTACCACGACCAAATATGGTGAGCGTCATATTTAACAAAAACAATAATATTTATTAACGTAGGGTGCAAAAATCGCCAAAATAGACGCAATATTAAAAATGTCCGACTTCCTGTTGAGTTGAGGCCATGGTTACGGTGGACTTTTTTCTTCGTCTTGGTCTAAAACATCTTCACACCAAGTTTCAGGAAATTCGGAGGAACTCAGTTCGGCCTCTGTTTTCACGTTAGGAGGCGCCAGAGTGCCCTTGAGCAACATACGGGTCCGGGAACTATGCCGATATCACATTTTCACCAGACCCTACCTCAATGTGAACTTTCAAGAGTTTTTATGCACGTTAACGCCCTCGAAAATGAGCGCAGAGCCACAAATATAATGATTGATTGATTGATTTATCGTGTCTTTCAGCGTCAGGAGAGATCGAGGTCATCGTCGTCGTCGTGAGTCTGGGATTCCTGTTTTTCGTCATCATGACGATGCTGCTCTGCATCTACAAGAAAGACGTGTAAGTCGCATCACAACACGCTGAAGCCCGATTTATATTCGCACGCACGGCATCGTAAGCTGTTTTTGCGTTTATGGTTTTAAAAACAAGTTAATTAATAAATAAATAAAAGACGGAAAACGCGTGCAAAGTCTCAAATGTAGAGGACAACATGTTTAAAAGAGGGTGAAGAGGAACTGCCTTATTTGTCGTTTGTCATGCGTCTATAAAAGCTTCAGTCGCGATTTAGAAACCACTAAATTCAAGCAGTTACGCCCAGACTTTCTCTCTTTGTAAACTTGTTGTTTGCTGTTTTTTTATATTTGATATATTTTATTATTGCTCTGGAATTTTTCTGTTCTTATTGTTTTTTTATTCCATTTATCGTCAAGAACTTTGCGATGTTTGTCTGTTAAAAGTAAAAGTTTACTCACTTAGAGCGCTAATGTATCTTCAAACCAACTACATTTCATTGAGTTTTGCTCATTTTGATTTAAAAAAAAAAAAAATAATAATAATGACATACGAGTGTGTCTGTGTGAGGGAATATGATGCCATGTGGACAAATCATAGACCAACTTCCCGGAACATCAGTGTCAAAACAGGCTTTAGAATGACTGTACACTGTATTTTTATTATTATTATTATTATAATAATGAAGATTTTATTCCCTCTGTCGCAGCATAAAGAGAAACTTCTGGCCTCAGATTCCAAACCCTGGAGAGAGCACCATCGGGAACTGGTCTCACGGCTATCCTTTCAGAGTAAGAGCCTCGAGTGACACGCGACTCAACAGCGGCCTCTGCTGGCCATCTCACACACACACACACACACACACAGGGTGTCACACTTGTCTTCCTGTTGTCTTCACAGCTGTGTTTGACAGCAGTTGCTGGTGGACTAGAAAAATTTGTGCGACCATTAACGGTAGCTTTTATTGATATATGTATATTTGTAGGTGTGTATATATATATATGTATGTATGTATATATATATATATATATATATATAAAACATAACTGATGCTTTTAATAGAGGCTAAAATCCGTTTTTCCTTGTGTCACTGACTCTCAGGCTGTTACCTCAGAACCTCATATATATACACTACAGTTCAAAAATTTGGGGTCACCTATACAACTTTTGTTGTGTTTTCCATTAAAAGTCACACTTTTATTTGTCAAAAGAGTTGCAAAACAAATAGAAAATACATTCAAGACTTTGACAAGATTAGAAATAATGATTATTTATTCAAAATAAAACTGTTTTCAGCTGTGCTAACATCATTGCACAAGGGTTTTCTGATCATCCAATAGTCTTCTAACGCCATTAGCAAACACAATGTACCATTAGAACACTGTAAATGAGCCTCTATACACCTATGTACATATTCCATTAAAAACCAGACGTTTGCAGCTAGAACAATGTATAGAGTGTATTTATGATTCTTTCAATGCTATATTCATTGACAAAAAGTGCTTTTCCTTCAAAAATAGGGACATTTTCTAATTGACCCCGTCGTTTTGTCACCCCCTACAGGCAGAGGCACCAAAGGAGAACTCTATGTCCGGCATCAGCGTTCTCGACGTGGACTCGAGCGACGGTAAGAGCGTCTTTGAGGAGGACAAGGCCGTCCTCCCGCTGAAGAAAGACAAGTATCTGTCGGAGGAGCACAGCAGCGGCATCGGCGGCTCCTCCTGCATGTCCTCGCCTCGCCAGAGCGTGTCCGACAGCGACGAGGGCGGCGACATGGCGGACACCACGGCCAGCACCGTGCAGTACTCCTCGGTGGTGGCCTCCAGCGGCTACAAGGGCCAGACGCCGAGCACGCAGGCGCCGCCGCAGGCCGTGTTCTCGCGCTCCGAGTCCACGCAGCCGCTGCTGGACTCCGAGGAGAACCCGGACGTGTCGGCGCAGGACGGCAGCCGCCAGTGTTTCTTTTCCCGGCACGCGGCGGGGAACCGGGACGACTTCAACCAGCTGCCGGAGGAGCTGGAGACTCTGTCCTTCTGTCCGCTGGAGGAGGACGCCGCCGCCGCCGCCGTCTCCGAGCAGGCGCCCGCCGAGGAGCAGTCATCAGCGCTGTCCGGCTACATGCCTCAGAAGGGAGGCTACAGGCCGCAGTGAGGACACGCCTGAGAGACACGGAACTCTGTAAAATACTCGCTCGTAGGTCATTAGCTTTAAAAAAAAACAAAAAACAATTATCGACATACTGGACACTCGTATGTGGACGCTGTGGCGCCCTCCTGTGGAGGTGCGACGGCACGGTACGCTATTAGCTGACAACACTGCACATGAATGTAACGTTCTGCTGATGAGACGTCGCTGCATGTTCACGTGAAACAAACAAAACAAAAACGTTAAGCTGCCTTTTAACAAAGTCATGTGACGTTTGTATCGTTACTTTGTCAGTAATTGCTTAATCACGCGTTGTTTTTAAGGTAGAAGTCAAAGAAACTTTTAAATATCACAGAAATGCGTTACGAAGCTCAGGCCGGAGAGAGAGAGAGAGACGCGTGTGCACTTTTAAAACGTCATGTGACCCCACTTTTTCCTGTGTGGACGAATTTTAAAGATGAAAAAAGACGCAAAGAAAACAGTGTTACTGAGGCTGCAACTCACGATTCATTATCGAGTCATCGCTTTGGTCCGAAAAACTCTCAAACTGACGGTTAATTCAGTCACCGATTGGTCACTGAATACTTTTCTGAAACGACTGATTGAATCCTGATTTTTCAGCTTCTTAAAGCATCAAAATTTCCCGTGTTTCTTCGCTCCAGAACGAACAAAATAGAGGGTGGTGAAGTGGTAGACCAAACACGGATTTAGGCTAGCTTTACACGACAACGATCTTAGCACAAACCGCAAAAGTGGCGTTGCGTTCCCACTATTTATTTTGCAATTAGACGAGCGTCTTTAGGTGGAAAAGACGCTCGTGCGGTGACACAAAAGTGTGTGAAATTTGATGTAGTATGCATGCCAGGTGGCTAGGTGGCACTGTGGAGCACTGCCATACAACACCAGGAGCGTTGAAACTTCCTTCTACTTCTCTCTAGTAGCGCGACGTAGCAGCGAAGGGCATGTTTGTTGTTGTTTGGCTGTACTGCACTTGGATCTGACGTCAATGCGTACGGGAGGATAGCTAGCGTTAGCAGCTCGGAGCACACTTTTGCGTTTTCAACCCTGTAGACGGGAACGCGTTTTTTTAAGCCTCAAAATCGCCGTCGCCGTCTAACCCAAAGGCACATCTGATAAAATATTTTGTCGGTTTCACCCGGGAGCGTTGTCGTGTAAAGCTAGCCTTAAAAGAAGAAGAAGAAACTCTGGACACGGACTGATCATGTGACTGAAGCGGCACGTGAAGGTGGTGATTTTCAAAGACTTTGACAAATGTCTAATTCGTTGTCCGTCCGTCTGTCGTCATTTCACGTCCGTCCGCCGCAGCAGAGGCTAATATCGGTGCGTTCCATTAACGTCGGAAGCGGGAACCGGGATTGACCGGTTGTACGACACACACACACACAGACACTAATGTATCTCGGGCTAGCTGTCGTTAGCCTAACCAGTCGATAACAAAAGATATTTCACAGAAATATCACTTTAAATAACTTTATATAAACGCGTAAAAAAACTGTGCAATTATAACCGTAGCAGAGCGGCAGCAGTCTTAGAATCCCGCGCCAGGAAGTCGGAAATTCAACCGACTTCCGACCACAACTGGAACGCAACGTAAGACTTGAGGAAACTGACCGAACCACGTGATGATGGACACTGTTTTATCATATGCTGGGGTTTTTTGTTTTTTTTGCATTTCATCGTGAATGATGGACTTTATTTTTAAATGTTGGATAAGGACAATATCCATGTGTGGACGAGGCATCAATAGAAAAAAAAAAGACACTTTTAATTTCAATTTCTCGTGGAGGCGGCGAACGCACCTTCATGTAACATGTAAGCGTCACAGGTCAAGTATTTATCAGCTCCTGTCAATGGTTATCAATATGAAATAAATGTTTTAACTGACTCTGCTCTGAGTTAATTTCCTCTGGTGTTACATCACAAAATGTAGATAATGTTTTAATATTATATGCTACAGTTGCTACGCTAGGTTACTAAACACAGCCTATGTCCGGTTAAGTCTACTACGTCTCTATAGCGCAGTAAAAAACAGCTTTTTCCCAACAGGACACTGGGAGTTTGTGATGCTCCGTGGACTCCTCACACCAAACCCCATAGAGAAAATCGTCAATTTGACACGTCGCAGACAGGAAACGCGCAGACGGGAGTCGTCGATCCACCGCTGCCTCTGTCAGCGAGTTAGAATATGTTCTCCCTGAGACTTCGGCGTAGGAAATCCTTCCCTCACGTTTGCCTCGGTGACACAAACGTCGAGCAGCAGCTCCTGTGTCCCCGTGAGCTGAAAAAAACGCTGATTTTCACTATGGGGTTTGGTGCAGCGGAGTGACACACACACACACACCATCTTCAGTTTCCTGTTTAATAGTGAGATTTAAGCTGTTTTTCCCTATGTGTGTGGCAGCCATGTTTTCATACCAAGTCATACAGATGAATTAAAACTATAAATCACATTTGCATAGATTTAAGCTGCAGAAACGATGACATCATTCAAATAAAAGCACACAATATATATTTATAGTCATTTATTATAGTAATGTATTTAAATATGTGTATTATAATATTATAATAGTAGTAATAATGTGAGTGAGTGTGGATCTGCAGATGTGATGAAGAGCCCAGCTCCTCCTCCTCCTCCTCCTCCTCCTCCTCCTCCTCCTGTCTCTTTAACAGAGGTAATCTCAGGACAGGGAGGGGGGGTGGATGGGTTCAATGGGTTCATGTAGTATCGGACGCCTCCTCCTCCTCCTCCCCCCTCCTCCTCCTCCTCCTCTTCCTCCTGCTCAGGTCTGCTGATGCCTCCCCGCTCCCTGCTCTCTCTGTGCCGGGGACGATGATGATCAGTGTGCCGCTGGAGAAAGAACCTGCTGCTGTTGCTGCTGCGGGAGGAACTTTGCACGCAAATGACTGAGCGTGTGACCTTTTCCTGGGGACACGGATCAGCTGATGACTCCGACACCGGCTGCCATTTTCAGGTCATCTGGATAAACTTGTGAGTGTGTGTGAGTGAGAGTGTGTGTGTGTGTGTGTGTGTGTGTGTGTGTGTGTGTGAAGAAGGCGCTCTGTGGGATGGAGGGAAGCGCTTTGTCCTGAGCTGTGATCATGATGGCTGATGGATGCTGCAGAGGGATGGAGAGAGGCCGGGGGAAGGCGGCAGCAGAGCCGCTGCACAGAGCCGCGTACCCGCCGCCTCCGCCGCCTCCACCACCGCAGCAGCAGCAGCAGCAGCAGTATGTGCAGAGCGCGGTAGCAGCGGCAGCGGCAGCCGCGCAGCAGCAGCAGCAGCAGCAGCAGCAGCAGGGCGCAGACATCCAGGAGCTGGCCTCCAAGCGCGTCGACATCCAGAAGAAGCGCTTCTACCTGGACGTGAAGCAGAGCGTCCGCGGGCGCTTCCTGAAGATCGCGGAGGTGTGGATCGGCCGCGGCCGCCACGACAACATCAGGAAGAGCAAGCTGACGCTGTCCATGGCGATGGCGCCCGCGCTGCGCTACTGCCTGGGAGACTTTATAGATTATTACGCCCGGATCGGGCTGCGCGGCGGTTTGGCGCCGCAGGCGCAAGCCGAGGATGGCAACGGCCAGGGCCGCGCGCACCGGAGAGCGCAGGAGCAGCAGAGCAGCGCCGCCGCTGCCGCCGCCGCCGCCGCGTTGTCGCCCACCGGCTCCGCCGCGTCCGACGACCACGCGCACCGCGTCCTCAAGAGCGAGTTCATCGAGCGCGACAACAGAAAGTACTTCCTGGACCTGAAGGAGAACCAGCGCGGCCGCTTCCTGCGCATCCGGCAGACGGTGAGCAAGGGCCACGGAACCATGGGCTACTACGGCCAGGGCATCGAGCAGACCATCGTGCTGCCCGCGCAGGGACTCATCGAGTTCCGGGACGCGCTGTCGCAGCTCATCGAGGACTACGGCGACGACGACGGCAGCGGCGGCGACGAGCGCGGCCGAACCGGGTCCCGGAACCACGGCGTTGGCGGCGGCGGCGGCGGCGGCGACAGCGAGAGCCCCGAGCTCCCCGAGGCCGCGTCCTTCCGCGTGGACAACAAGCGGTTCTACTTCGACGTGGGCTCCAACCGCTACGGCGTCTTCCTGAAGATCAGCGAAGTGCGGCAGCCGTACCGCAACACCATCACCGTGCCGCTGAAGGCCTGGGCCCGCTTCGGGGAGAACTTCATCAGGTACGAGGAGGAGATGCGGAGGATTTTCACGTGTCACAAGGAGAAGAGGACAGACGCGCGGCGGGACAGCGACGAGCCGGAGGACTGACGAGGACACCCGGAAGTCCCGCCGTGTCTCTGTCCCAGTGACCACCACCAAGGGCTGGTAACGACTGACCCGAACCTGCCAAGAAATCATCCATTCATCCACTCACTCACTCACTCACACATCCATTGATCTCAGTGCTTTTTACTGCACTTTAGCCTCGTGACCAGGGCCGCTCCAAGAATATTTAAGGGGGCCCCCTGAAGAGCCACCAATGAATGAACTGTTAAAGCCTTTTTTCACACTTTATGATTTTCAGCCAGATGCTACGCTAACAGACGATAATCTGATCGGCGCGCGATTGGCTGTCGTTAACCGCGAAATATTCCGTAACAGAGTTTGCAGATCGGGTTTTAATGGTCAAAGTGTACGATATTATATAAACGTTTTTTTTTGTTTTTTGTTTTTACCAATGACTTTGTTAAGTCACGGCTAAATGTTTCGCTAATGCTGACGCAGGTGCTGGAAGCGGCCGTCATGGCCAACTACATAGCAAAAAAAGACATGATGCTAATGTCGCTAACGTTGACGACTCTGCCGTTGTCTTTGAAGGTTTTCCGTGTCGTTCGGGTCATTGTCGTCTTCGCTAATTCGTCGTAAACAAGTGGACGTTCAACACTTAGCGTTCCAAAAAAAACACTTTTTCCAAAATGTCCCTAGTCAACTGGGTTTTTGACTACGGTCCCCACGAGGACTTAAGTACAAGTACACACACACACACAAACTTTAACTTTTGTGTCAACCCTTGAGGGGGACTTTAAAAAAGTGATGACCACGTATAAATGTCCCCACTTTTTCCAAAATGTCCTCAATCAACCAGGATTATACTAAGGTCCCCACAAAGGTGTAATTTAACGTTGACAATGTTCCACCTCTCGTCCAAGAGGCTTCTGAAGCTCTCGAGAAGTTCAGAAACCTCTCAAATGAGAGGCTAAACGTCCTTAATGTAGCGCCATATGTTTGCTAGAAGATGTTTTGTAGTACAACGACCACAAGTTCTCACAGTGAAGCACATTAAAACGTGATTTGATCGGCTTGGTGCTAGCGCCTCTGCTCGTAAAGTGTCGGAGAACAGAGTCTCAAACCCACGTCGTCGCTGCTAAATGTCAAATATTTGACCCTGGAAGTCGTAAAGTGTGATCTTGGATTTAAACGTAAAAAAAAACAACCCCGGACGATGTCTGGACAGTTTGGATCTGGACATTCTCCAGAGTGTTTTCTCCCTTCACAGCAGGAGATTTCTTTATCTGGGTCAGATGCTCAGCGTTTGATTATATAAGTGACTTTGAACGGTGATCGCGGGATTTTAGGAACGTGGGCGACCACTTTAATAATCTTCCCTTAAAACAAGTTTAAAAACAACAACAACCCTGTCGGTCGTCAGTGGCAGTAAAAGATGAACCAATGACACTTTAGTTTCTATGAAAAGTACAAGTTACGAAATTGTATAGAAAGGAAATGACAAAGTTTTATTCATATTTATATTTAAAAAAAAAATCACTCCTGCTCCCTCTGCTGGCCAACGAGCTCAAAGTTCGCGCGGAACGCAAAACGGTAGCTAAGCTACGAGGAGCGAGCTTCGCTCCAGCGAGAGGTGGCAGTGTCGGGACTGGAGACACTGGTGTGTCAGGCACATGCCACCAGGGGGCAGCGTTGAGTAGGAAAATAATAGAGACGTGATGCTTTTGGCGTTTGTTTTGGTGGTGGTCCAACTGTGGCGTTAAATCAACATCGTCTTAGGGTAAAGCTGCTACACACAACATTTACTATCTTATACTTCTATCTTGACCCTCAAATGTCCCCACTTCTTCAAAATGTCCTCAATAAACTGGGTTTAGATTAAGGTCCCCACAGAGGTATAAGTACCAGTACGCACACAAATGTTTACTTTTGTGTCAACCCTTCATCGGACTTTTGAGAAAGGGAGGACCAACTAAAATTTACCCATTTTTTAAAAAGGTCCTCATCAAACTGAGTTTCGACTAAGGTCCCCAAAAAGGTATAAGTACCGGTACAGCTGTCCTCATACATTGGGGTCTGTGCTACGGTCCCCATAAAGGTATAAGTACCAGTACGCACACAAATGTTTACTTTTATGTCAACCCTTCATCGGACCTTTGAGAAAGGGAGGACCAACTAAAATGTCCCCACTTTTTAAAAAATGTCCTTAATAAACAGGGTTTACACTAAGGTCCCCAAAAAGGTATAAGTACCGGTACAACTGTCCTCATACCTTTGGGCCTGTGTAACGGTCCCCATAAAGGCAGAAGAACAAGTACACAAACTATAGGAAATAGGTTTTAAAATCAGTAGTTTTGTTTTAGTAGTTTTTATTGACACAGGTTTACCCCGACAGTGCAGTGTAGAGCAGGTAGTGCGCCCCCTGCTGTGTGTGAAATGTAATAGCGTGCTTTGTGATTTCACCTGAAGGAGAAGCAGGAGATGCAGATTAACAAAAATCGAATTTATTTATTATGAGCCAGTGCAATCAATATCCCTTTATCTGTTTGCTTTTTTTTTTTCCCCAAAAAAACATAGGAATGATAAACATTGAATCTGAAACAGCTTTGAAGCCTCAAACATATAGAAAAAAATGTTCCTTTAATCATAAAAAGACAAGAGTAGAGAGACGGGGGAGAGGACGTTTGCTGCCGCCGTAAACACAGAGACCTCATTGTTCTGAAAGTTAACTGTGTTTGCTGCAGATAATGGAGATTTCAGGCTCACAGCCCACATTTATTCACCGATTTAGCCGAAGTTAAAGCATTATGCATGCGTTCTGTGGTGGACATGCTGACGTGCAGCAGTAGCGTAGCAGCGGTAGCGGTGATAGTGTTGGTCGTCTGTATTCGTTCTCTGCTGCAGACTCCATGCAGACAGAAAACAGATGCTCCAGGTGGCAGCAGCTGATGGCTACGGTGCAACTAAAGCACATGCATCATAAACAACACGTCGTCGAGACACCGGGGGGGGGGCAGCCATTTTGTTGTTGGGGTATACGTCTCGGTTGGGCTTTGACGATATGGAAATGTTTTTAAAATGTTTAATGGACAGAAAACACTTAGCACTTGTGAAAGGGAGAAAAAGTAAAAATCTGAAGAACACATTTAATTGCAATTATGTATTTGCCTAAACATTATTTTAATATAATATATATAGAAAATTTTTTTATTGCGCCATTCATTACTAACTAAAACCAAATTGATTGAAAAATACGGAAGCGTATTGCTGCCACACATACAAAAAAAGTGGGGTGCTCAGTATTACGTTATTACGAGAAACGGTATTTCAAGATACAATGTTTTCTCGCTATAATCAATCAATCAATCAATCAATCTTTATTTATATAGCCCACAGTTTACAAAACATAGTTTGTCTCACGGGACTTCACAGGGTTGGTAACATCCTCTGTCCTTAGACCTTCGACCAGGGTAAGGAAAAACTACCAGGGAAAAAAAAACCCTTGTAAAAGGGAAAAAGGGTAGAAACCTTAGGGAGAACCACAGGTGAGGGATCCACTCCCTGGACGGACAGACGTGCAGTAGATGTTACCCAAAACATACAATACACAATGACAAGAATAAAAAGTGAAAAAAAAAAAAAAAATGAAAAAAGTCTTTAAATGCCAGGATCATCTGGATCACTGGGTTTATCACAGCCTGTAGTGAAGACTGTTGTGGTCAGAGACTTGAGGATGACGGAGTCTTCTTTCCTGTCCTGACCTCATGTCGTTCACTGGTGTCAGCAGAACTGTAAGAGATTAAAATCAGTTAGAGATGTGCTATATGTAGATTTATGTGCTACATCTCATGGGGGTACATCAGGTAAGTGGTGAGGGATGAAAAATCAAGGACGGGGTAGAGAAAGTGCGGCTCGTGCAAAGTCTGTGTGCTCATTCTAAGTGCATGATGGGAAATTCCCCCAGCAGTCTAAGCCTATGGCAGCATAAGATAGACTATTCTAATCAGGACTACCTGATCTAGCTTCGACTATAGGCTATGTTAAAAAGGTAGGTTTTCAGTCTCACCTTAAAGGCAGAGACCGAGTCAGACTGTCTGACTGAAAGCGGAAGTTGGTTCCACAGGAGAGGAGCCTGGTAGCTAAATGTTCTACCACCGATTCTACTTCTAGTTATTTTAGGAATAACCAGTAGACCTGAGTTCAAGGAGCGCAGCGGTCTATTCGGCTGATATAAAGTGATTAAGTCACAAATGTAAGAAGGTGCCTGATTGTTCAGGGCCTTGTATGTAAGTAAAAGTATTTTAAAATCGATTCTACTTTTCACTGGGAGCCAGTGAAGAGAAGCCAGGACAGGAGTTATATGGTCACGTCGTCTGGTTCGAGTCAGTATCCGTGCTGCTGCGTTCTGGACCAGTTGAAGGCTTCTCAGGGACTTACTAGGACATCCAGACAGTAAGGAGTTACAGTAATCCAGCCTAGAGGTTATAAAGGCGTGGATAAGTTTCTCAGAGTCTTGTCTTGATATAATATTTCTAATTGTCTTGATGTTGCGAAGGTGGAAGAAGGCTGTTCTACATATATGCTTAATATGTTCATCCAGCGATAAATCCTGGTCAAACAGGACTCCTAGGTTCCTTACTGTAGTGCAAGGGACTGGAGTGTTACTGCCTAGGTTTAGAGCTCCAAGTGCTGCTCTTATATCTTTTGGCCCAAGGACCATGACCTCAGTTTTTTCTGTGTTAAGCATCAGAAAATTACGAGTCATCCACGTCTGTATGTCTATGAGACAATCCTGGAGTTTAATAGATGGGTTTGGGTCGTCCGGTCGTGCAGATACATATAGCTGAGTGTCATCTGCATAACAATGAAAATCTATGTTGTGTTTCCTGATAATGTTGCCTAATGGCAGCATGTACAGGGTAAAAAGAATAGGTCCAAGCACAGAACCCTGAGGAACTCCGTAGTTAACCTTAGTGAGTATGGAGGATTCCTCGTTTACACTAACAAACTGAAATCTGTCCGATAAATAGGACTTGAACCAGACAAGTGCCGATCCTCTAATCCCAACGTCTTGTTCTAGTCTATGTAACAGGATCTCATGATCTATAGTATCAAATGCTGCACTGAGATCCAACAGAACCAGTATAGAAGCCAGTCCTTTTTCAGAGGCCATAAGAATATCATCTTTTACTCTAAGTAGTGCAGTCTCTGTACTGTGGTGGGTTCTAAACCCAGACTGGAACTTTTCAAAAACATTATTGCTACACAGGTGATTACACAACTGTGTGGCTGCAGCTTTTTCTAAAATCTTTGAAATAAAAGGAAGGTTTGAGATCGGTCTATAGTTACTCAGAATGCTACTGTCGAGAGAAGGCTTTTTAAGTAATGGCTTAATTACTGCCATCTTAAAGGCCTTTGGGACACAGCCGCTCAGTAAAGACATATTTATTTGATCTAGTAAAATATTTCCAACTTGTGGTAGAGCCTCTCTAAGGAGTCTAGCTGGTATAGGGTCCAACTGACATGTAGTTAGTTTAGAGGAGGAGACCAGTGAGGTCAGCTCCCGGAGGCTTATAGGAATAAAATGATTCAATACATGTAAAGCTGGAGCCGCAGTTAAGTCTAGGCTCGCTGTACTAAACTGGTTGGTAATTCTATCTCTGATCGTTTCTATCTTATCGTTAAAAAATGTTATAAAGTCATTACTACTCAGCGATCGAGGGATCGATGGATTCGTTGTATCATGGCTCTCTGTCAGCCTGGCTACAGTGCTGAAAAGGAACCTGGGGTTGCTCTTATTTTTCTCTATTAACTCTGAGTAATAAGAAGTTCTTGCATGTCTAAGAGCTTTTTTATATATATCAAAACTGTTCTTCCACAAGACATAGTGACTGTCATTATGTGTGGAACGCCACGTTCTTTCTAACTTCCGTGTACTGAGCTTTAACGCTCGAGTTTGGGCTGTGTACCACGGGGCAGACTTGTCCCGGGTGATAACCTTTCTCTTAAGAGGAGCAACAGTGTTTAGAACTGTTTGCAAGGTTAAATTTGTGTTATCCACTATTCCATTAAGTTCCGTGGGAGAGATGTTTCTATAGTCATCCTCTGTGATAAAACATGGCTGGAGGGCAGACGAGAGCTGTTCAGTGAATTTTTCAACTGAACTGTCGGATAAACAGCGACTGTAATAATGCTGCTGTTTAGGATCAGTAACATTAGTAAGTACAACCTCGAATGAGATCAGACAATGGTCCGATATCAAAGGATTCTCATCAAATACTACCAAGTTACGTATGTCAATACCATACGTCAAGATAAGGTCAAGTGTGTGTCCATAACGATGTGTTGGTTTGTTAACCTGCTGCTTGAAGCCAATTGATTCAAGCAAAGCTTTAAAAGACGAGCCAAGACTATTATTGGCTACGTCCACATGAATATTAAAATCACCTACTATGATGATTTTATCTGAACAGAGAACTAAATCAGATAAAAAATCTGCAAAATCACTTAAAAAGTCGGAGTAGGAGTTCGGTGGTCGGTATACAACGATAAGCTGGAGTCTGTTATTCTGTTTAATACTTGAGTCTAACAGACTTAGAGTAAGGTGCTCAAATGATTCATAAGTACACGTGGGTCGAGAGGTGAGCGAAAGTATACAGTCAGATATAGCTGCGACCCCTCCACCTCTGCCATTTCCTCTAGGGGTATGAACATTGGTGTGGGAAGGAGGCGTTGCTTCGTTTATAGATACATAATCATTCACTTGAAGCCATGTTTCTGTTAAGCAGAGCAAGTCAAAATCCTGTTCGTGTATCAGTTCATTCACAAGCAACGCTTTTGAGCGGAGAGAACGAATATTTAACAAACCACACTTAAAACTGTTCGTTCTCGGCTCGGAGAATGTCCTCGTGTTTATTCTAACAAGGTTACTATGAATGACTCCTCTCCTGTTTCTCCGTGACTGTCTAATGTATGGAGCCCTAGAGGCAGACACTGTGTTAATCCTAAATCTATGTTCATATATAGCTTTATCTTTATATATAGCATAGTCATTATCTATAGGGGGCGACTGAACGAGTGGGAGCACAGAGAAGCGTGTTAAACTGCAACTCTGTTTCCTGGTCCCGACTGCTTGTTGTCACGTTTTGGTTCTAATAAACGTTGTCATATTTCTGGAAAGGAGGGAAGCTCCATCCAGAGTGGGATGAACACCATCCCGTCTAATAAGACCAGGTTTTCCCCAAAAACTTTGCCAGTTCTGTGTGAAGCCCACGTTATTGTTAGGGCACCACCTTGACAGCCAGCTGTTGAATGATAGCATGCGACTATACATGTCATCACTCGTTCTATTTGGCAGAGGTCCAGAGAAACATACGGTGTCCGACATCGTCTTGGCATATGTACACACCGACTCCACATTAATTTTAGTGACCTCCGACTGGCGAAGCCGAATGTCGTTGCTGCCGACGTGAATAACGATTTTATTGAACCTACGATTAGCTTTAGCCAGCAGTTTTAAATGAGATTCGATGTCGCCCGCTCTGGCCCCAGGAATGCAACAGACTGTGGTCGCTGGAGTCGAAAACTTTACGTTCCGTAAAATAGAGTCACCGATAACTAGAGTCGTTTCCTCAGCGGGTGTGTCGCTGAGTGGGGAAAATGTGTTCGAAACGTGGGTCGGCCGGTGGCTAGCCGGGGGCTTCGGTTTAGAGCTACGCTTCCCACCGCGGACAGTCACCCACTCTCCCTGATTTCCCGGCTGCTCGGAAACTACTGAGGGGGCTGTAGCTAACTGTGATGTAGCGGTGGCTGCAGTTGCTGCTGCGGTTGCTACCGGGCTATAACAAGAAACTATCACGTTATTTAGAGAAAAGATATTTTGACGTTATAACGAGAAAACATCTCGAAATAACGTGATAGTTTCTTGTTATAACGTTATAGTTTCTTGTTATAACGTTATAATTTCTTGAAATAACGTGATCGTTTCTTGTTATAACGTTATAATTTCTTGAAAAAACATGATAGTTTCTTGAAAAAACATGATAGTTTCTTGAAATAACGTTATAGTTTCTTGAAAAACGTGATAGTTTCTTGAAGTAACGTGATAGTTTCTTGAAATAACATGATAGTTTCTTGTTATAAAGTTATAGTTTCTTGTTATAACGTTATAGTTTCTTGTTATAACGTTATAATTTCTTGAAATAACGTGATAGTTTCTCGTTATAACGTAATACTGAGAAGTAGAACCAGGCTCATTGTCAAAGCATAACTTAACAGTGAAATACTTTATTTGGTGCATTTGAGATGTAACTTTCATAGTTTTTCATAGCGGAAAAAACAACTTATAAAAATTATGATAAAAAAAGTTCTAAAAGATGTCTTATGAAAGTCAAAGTTGAAACCGTTGGATTGTGATGCGTTTAGGGTGCGTGAAAAGCACAGAACTGTTGTTGTTTGGTGAAGGATCAGAGATTTCATGTTTTATTTTCTTATATAGATTTTTTCAAAAATAAATTATATATAGTAAGATGTATAACTCAAAGCACAAATTACTTTAAAAAAATTAATGGAATTAGAATATTTAACAAATGATATGCACTGATCAGATTCAGCATTGATGGCTCCGATATTAAGACGTGATATTTATTCTTCTTCTTCAGACCCCAAATATTCCCAGAAAAAGCACTTTAAATAAAATCTGCACTTCTGTTATTATTTTTCATTTTAAATCAGAAAATGAGAGAAAAGTGAGAAAAAATACTCACTATTACTAAGAGATGTAATAATACAATTTAATGTCACAATTATCCTTGTGATTGTCGACCTAACTGCGAAGATTCAAGTATAAATAAGCTTTAAACTCGAAATGTCTCTCAACAAAAGTTGGTAGGATACATTTTTTATTAAGATTATTATTATTATTATAATGAATGGTGAGAATAACTAGAAAGACGCAAACACCTACTGATTCAACCCTTTTACTTAAGGATTACGTAATTAATGCCAAATCATCAATTTCTTTATTATTGTTATTTCCACAGCAAATAATCCAGCAATTATTAGACTATTTTAGATACTGGGATACTTTAAAGTGGTGGTTGTACGAGGTACTGACGTTATAATCAGAGCTGTGAGCAGGAACAATTGGATTAAGAGGTTTAAGCTGCTTAACCAAAGGTTCAACCTGATGAAATTTACTCCAGCTAAAGTCTACATCGTTCCCACCTGCGACATTTCCAGACAGAACAAGTGCTAACGGTTGTAAGACTTAATTAAGTTGGCGTATATTTGATTTGAATACGTGTCTTCGAGAAATGGCTAAAACCAAGTTTTTCTTGGAGTCCTTGCTGGTAGCGTTGGCACAGTTGCGGCCCCCTCCCAAACCAGATTTTTCTGAAATAGGTTCAAAACCTAAAAACGGAAACCAAAAAATTAGTGTAAAAGGTTAACGTACGACGCGCGTTAACGTACGACACGCGTTAACGTACGACACGTTTCCGTGACGACTGACCGGAAAAAGACGCGCATGTCGCCATGTTTATGTTTACGTGCCACGACACCGGTCTACCAGTTAGCTCCGTTAGCTTCATTAGCGCCGTTAGCGCGCTTACAGTGGAACTGTAGCGGTCTGTTTATTAAACGAAAAGAGCAGCGCTACAAATAACTAGCGTACCTGTGAACTGCGTATGTGTGCCTCTGTTTTTTTTTACGTTGAGCGTTACTTTAGAGACTCAATTTAACAAAATCCGTGACGTGACGTCGCGCGCGTCTTGTTCCCGGTCAGTCGTCACGGAAACGCGCCGTGCGCTAACGTGCGTTAGCGTTGACGCCGTTAAGCGTCGTAGACGTGTTGACGGCACTAAAAAAAAAATACTTGACAATAAAGACACAATAATTGTTGGGTGGTGATTTGAACGTCCCTTGAATATCGTATTTTTAAGGGTCGCTCGAATGCCATTGATGACGAAGGACAGTGCAAATTTAGTTCTGCTTAAACCGGTGTGAACTCATGCTGGTTTCCTGAGGTTCTCAATGGACCTCGAGTCCAAGGGTTAATTCCAATTCCTCAATCTTAACCCTTAATCTTAACTAACCCTCAAAACCAAGTGTTGAGGGTTATTTTGTCACTTAGAAATGGGACACCCCCTTAAATGCAGATCCGTCTTCAGACTGTAGGGGGCAGAATAACGCGAAAGCTGCGTCCAGTCTGTCAACTCCAAAAAAGAAGAAGAAGAAGAAGAACACATTTACATCAGGATTATTTATTACGATCCGTTTGTCAGGCAAGTTATTAGGTTGTCAGTTAGTTATAAGATGATACTCATACAAATACCACAACCACGGACATATTCAGCTGACAGTTACCGCACGTTAAACGATAGCAAACGATCGATTGTCCGCACTGGCCGCACTATTGACAAAAGATCGTAAAAATAAAAAATAAATATTACGCAACAATGACGCAAGTAATCCATAAAATGGGCCTAAACTAAGATAATACAATGGTTTTCATCATTTTTAACAAAAACACGCAATGCATTCTGGGTAGCCCTTGCTCCCAAGGGTGGTCCGGGAAAAAATCTCTATATTGAGTTACGATGCAGCCTTTAACTTAGCTCTTCAACTTAATTTTTCTGAGAATCGGGACCGCACTCGCGCTAGCGGCATTTTTGAGATTGAGGGTTAAGCAAGGAATTGGAATTCACCCCATAATGGGAACCATGCTAGCGCTAAAAAGGCACGTTCTAGGCACAGGTGGTTAGGCACTTCAAATCTCTTCAAACTATGCCTTTTCCAAGACGTCCATCTACAACACTGTTTACGTTTAAAAACTCAACAAAATCACAGCCGAGGTCGTAGCGCTGAATCACTGGAGTACGAAAGCACAACAAGAAGCGGTGTATTCAGCCGAAGATTGACCACAGATCGCTCTCATCCCCTTATAAATCACATTTCAAGAACACACAGCCTATAGAAAGCTACAGGAGGAAGGAGAGAGGGCTACAGGACGTTGGACGTTGACGAACAACTCGATGAACTCTTAACAAAGATCTAATGTTTCCAACCCTGACGCCTTAAAGCACCTTCACGGGTGACCGTCGACCGCTTCTTTTTCGTTCATGTGCTTTATTTCTAGCAGAGAGAAATGACCGAAGAATAACTTTCTATAGGATTCGTCGACGGGATTTTGGAAAAGAGTCGGGACTCACCTTGACAAAGATGTCCGTGTGTGTCTGTGCTCGTGCAGGTAGAGTGACGTGAAACGTACGCTTAACGAAAGAAGACGTTACGGTTTGTTGTTTCTTTTGCGTTCTGACGTGGGGGGGGGGGGGGGGGATATAAAAGTGTTTATGTTGGGTAGTCATTTAACAAATGAACTGAAGTGAACAATGTGAAAAAGGTGTATATTTAAATAAATGTAATGTAATACATTGGTGTGTCCTATAGTCCTGTAGAGTTAAGATTTAAACAAAAAAAACAACAAGGAAGTTTTGTACTCTAGCACTTTCTTCAGTGTGTACTGTATTAGTTCATCTTCTACATGTAAAGTACTGTATGGATATTCATTACTTGCCTTGTAACGTTTAAAACACAATGCTACATTTAGAAAATGGTAACCAAGAAGAGCTGTTTTTTAGAGTGTATGCATGCTAATGGTTGGGTCCCAGTACAATAGGAAACTATATGAAAAAAAAAAACGGTGCTATGTTACATTATATAAAGGTGCTTTTGTGGACCCCAGCTGAATGCATGCAAAGAGGAACTATCAAAAGTAAAGGGGAGGGGGGGGGGGAATAAATAAAAATAAACAAGATGTCCGACAGCTGTTCTCAAATAGTGCTGCTTCCCAAAGATGTCGGAAATTTGGAAATTCCAACTTTCTAAAAAATGCGACAGTCCTTCAAGTTTTTCCGATGCGTAAAAGCCGCTGAAGAGCGTTGGGGAAGTGGCATTTTGATTCCCGTGGATCAGGGGTCTCAAACTGGCGGCCCGGGGGCCACATGCGCCCCCCCCCCCCAATCGATTACATGCGGCCCTGCCACTTAATATCATGTTATAATGAAAACATGGTCCACGACCTCACCGTCTTTTAAACACTGTGTGTAGCTGAGTTTGCTAGCAATGTTTTTTATAACAGTAATAATAAGACATTTGGTCATAATTATCCCATTATTAAATGTATCACATACAACATATTACATATATAAATACGGTACGAATGGCAGTGGCCAAAACGGCTCCTGGTACAAATTTTAATTACAGTTGTCCACACTATTATTTATGTAATTTTAAAATAAATGTCTGTTTTTCATATCAATACATTAATTTTGCATCATAAATAGTATTATTAAGTATATGTGATATCATGATGCAACTTTTCTCAATATTTTTGAGAAAAGTTGCTTTTTTCCCCCACTTTTTGTTCTCTAGGCCAGTGTTTCCCAACCCTGGTCCTCAGGGAACACTGCCCTGCCATGTTTTAGATGTTACCCTGCTCCAAAAACACCTGATTCAGATGAAACATTACATTTTTGAAAAAAAAGAAAAATTGACGAAAGTTGAAACATAACATTTTTGGGGGAAAATTGACAAAAGTTGAAACATTCAATTTTTTTTTTTTTTTTTTTTTTAACAAAAGTTGAAACATTAATTTAAAAAAAGACAAAAGTTGAAAAGAAATGTTTTTAAATGTAAACATTTAAAATTGAAATATCAATGTTTTTGGAAAAACTTGACAAAAGTTGAAAGAAAAAATTTTCACAAACATTCAATTTTTTATTTTTTTTACGAAAGTTGAAACATTAATTTAAAAAAAGACAATTTGAAACATTATTTTTTTTTTTATGTAAAAATTTAAAATTTAAATATCACATTTTTTGGAAAAACTTGACAAAAGTTGAAACATTACATTTTTGAAAAAATGCTTTGAACAAAAGTTGAAACATTTAAATTGTTGGGGAAAAAAATTGACAAAAGGTGAAACATTATTTAAAAAAAAAAAAAAAAGATTTGAACAAAAGTTTAACTAGGGCAACATCTAAAACATGGCAAGGCAGTGTTCCCTGAGGATCAGGGTTGGGAAACACTGCTCTAGGCCCCCTCTTGACCACAATAGATGCGCATTGGCCCCCAGGTCATTTGAGTTTGAGACCCCTGCCCGTGGAGAAAGTTGAAGCATTATTCATGTTCTTCCCTGTTTATTTTCTGAGCTACATCACCGGGAACACGTGGAGGTTGTTGTTGTTGCAATGTTGTCAGCTAGAAATTTCTAAACTAAAGACAGGAAGTGGAGTGCACAATAATTTGCATATTATACCTGATCACAAACGGTGACGTCTAACTGTAAATATCAGCCGTAGCCTCCCCAGACTAAAGAAATTAATGCGATTAGGAAGGAAAACGTGAAAGCGACCGTTATCTCAAACTAAAGAAGCAATCTGGCCACGAGGTGTTTATTTTTTATTTTTAGTAAAATAAAATAAAACATGTTTATTTACAGTTACACTGCCTTTGTGAAAAAAGGTCTAAAAGATCTGTAGACAATCTAACGACATCATTTTGTACTCTTATTTCTTCAAATGTTTATGTGTCGGGATAATTTTCTCACGTAGCAATCGGCTAACGTCAGTGTCGTCTTTGAGAGGTCAGAGTTGTTGGGGAAACTTGTGCTGGAAAAGAATTTGGGGAAAAATGAAAAACTATTGTATGTTTATTGGCTGTACTGGTCATCTTTCTTTTTATGTTTTTCATTAAATGTTTTACAGAATTATCAGCGCTTTCGTTGGTTTTCCATTGTCCGGAATGGACAAAAAAAAACATTTGGAATAATCTTGACGTGTGACATAAGCAAACAATGCTAATTTTGTTGTTTTTTTGGGATTCGCATAGCATGATTTGTAATTAGTAGTGCTGTGTAATAGGTTAGCGCGGAAAAAGACACGCATGACGTCATGTTTACGTGCTACGACACAGGCACTGTTTAACAGTTAGCTCCGTTAGCTGCATTAGCTCCTTTTCACTCCTTTTCGCTAGCCTCCTAACTAACTAGTTAGTTTAGCTAGCCTCCTAACTAGTTAGTTAGGAGGCTAGCTAAACTAACTAGTTAGGCTAGTCAGGAGGCTAGCAAGTGGTTAGCTGGATAGTTGTTGTACTTGTTGATAGTTAGTTAATTAGCTGTGTAACAGGTACATAGCTGGGTACATGTGGTTTCCTCTGTCACATTTAGCTGTATAAGAGTTTTAGCTAGTTAACAGCTAGTTAGTTGTCCAACAGGTGGTTAGCTTTTACAGGCAGATGTGTAATAAGTTGTTTACGTTCCGCGACACCGGAGTCCAGGCACCGTTTACCAGTCAGCTTCGTTAGCTGCATTAGCTCCTTTTAGTGTGGATCAGTACACTACCTGTGTACTGCGTATGTGTGCTTCTGTTTTTAAAGTTTAGCGTTACTTTAGAGACTCATTTTAACAATCCGGAGTCATGTAAACATGACATCACGCGTGCCTTTTTCCGGTCAGTCGTCATTGAAACACGTCATGCGTTTAAAGTGCGTTAACGTTGACGCCGTTAAACGCAGTTGACGCGTTGTCTTACATCACTGGTGGCTAGGGTTAGCCTTTAAAATGAGCTAGCTAAAGTTGTGTGCTAGCATGAAGTAAGTAAGTGTTTAACTGTTTGTGTTCTGTGTATTTCCACCCCATTCACCCTGTTATTAGTAGACATTTTCAAGCAGCACACAAAATGGCTGCCATGAATATATATATATATATTACTGTAAGAAACAGAGTAATATTAAGTACAAGGTTTTGCTAACTCTGTTTTGAAGCATTGAGTTATGTATTTTTTTGCTAGAACCATCTTGGATGAAACCATATTTGTAAGAGCGGGGGTGGGGCTTAAATGAGAGTTCATCCAGGGACATTTTTATCCTCATAAAAAAATAAAAATAAAAACAACACAACAGTACCTTACAATACCTGAACTTCTCGCTCCCGCTCAGCAGGTGGCGGTAAAGCTGCGGAACAACGCGCGTGTGTGTGCGTGTAAACGTGGGGAAGAAGAGCACAACACACACACACACGGTAGAAAAGGGAAATGTCTCATTGTTGTGTTTTTAATCACATCACAAACAGACCGTATTGTCCACCGTCACGGACGTTTAGCGGCCATTGTCCCGAATGAAGACGGCTGCTCCCGGCGTCACGGGTCCGCTATTGTTCGCGGAGGCTGAGGAAAAGTGTGTGTTGTTTACGTCTGACTCGTTATTGACAACATCTGCTGACACGGAGACATGAAATGAGCTGAGGACAGCGACGAGGAAGGACCCCGCTCTGCTGACCGGTACGGATGTGGACTAACACTTACAACCCGTGTGTGTGCGGGACAGATTTAGCTAGTTAGCCAGGTAACGTACTTATTGAGGTCACATTGACGTAGCGGTGTAAAAGTAAGTTGCCTTGTTATCAGCTAGTTAGGCGAGTTAGCTACTGTGTTCACTACAGTGACAGCTAGTCATGTGGGTAAACAGTCAGCTGTGTAAGGGTTGGCTGGGTGACGTCTAGTTAGGCGGGGTTCAAAGTTAGCTGTGTGTGTTTTAGCTAGTCAAAAACTAGTTAAGCTAAGTTACCTGGGCCAGTTAAGTAGCTGTATAGCAAGTTGTTGTGTTTAGTTTGTAGTTAGCGTTGTACGAGTTTGTTAACGGTGTACTAGCTAGTCATGAGAGCACACTTAGCTGGCAAAAATACGTTTAGTTACCTGGGTTTAGAGCTGCAACTGACGATTATTTTTTCGATTAATCGATTAATCGTTTGGCCCATAAAATGTTTTTTAAAAAAAACCGTTAATTAGTGTTTGTCAAACCTGGAAATGACAATGTTCTCGGATGTTTGTTTTTTTCCTCAAACCAAAATGATTAAATTTGAATAATTTCTTTGTTATGTGGAGCAAAAACATTACGAAATAGTCAGATTTAAGAAGCTAAAACAATCAGAAATCTTGTTTTAATCATGAAAAAACGTTCAAACCGATTAATCGATTATCAAAATAGTTGACGATTAATACTCAATTCAGCGATTAATTGTTTCAGCTCTACCTGTGTTACAGACCACTTGCTGAATAACCGGCAGTTAACTATGTAAAAGTTAACCAACTAGTTAGGAGGCTAGCGAGTGGTTAGCTGGATAGTTGGTTTACTTGTTGATAGTTAGTTAATTAGCTGTGTAACGGGTACATAGCTAGGTACGTGTGGTTTCCTCTGGCACATTTAGCTGTACAAGAGTTTTAGCTAGTTAACAGCTAGTTAGTTGTCCAACAGGTGGTTAGCTGGTACAGGCAGATGTGTAATAAGTTGTTAGCGTTGCTTACCTGTCTATCGGTTACCACTGTAAGAGGTCTGTAGTTGTGTATCAGATAGTTAACTGTCAGTAATTAGCGCTGCAATGATTAATCGATTATTAATCAATTACTAAATTAATCAATTTTTTGATAATCGGAAAAGTATTCTCTAAATGTTTTCTGTTTACTTTGCTTCATTTAGCACGGAAGTCATTGAATAATTTGGTTTGTGGGCAAAATAAAAACATTATTTGTTGATTTTTCCAAATTTTGTAATTTTACAGACCAAAAAAAGTATATGTTATATATGTTATCTATATTATATGTTAGCTGTTTATCAGGTATTCAACAGTGGTAGTCTGCTGTGTCACCTCATGTAGACGAGAAGGGAGAAACGGTGGCTAACAAAACATGTTTACTTCAGCAAGTATCTGAACTCCAAAATCCAGACTCAGCACTCTGACTCATTTCTGTGTGTGTGTGTGTGTGTGTGTGTGTGTTCGCGTGCCTTGAAGCAGTCTGCAGTTGCAGTGGTTTTAAGTGTGGACACAGATATTTGACACACTCTCTGTGTGTCTTCAGGGCTCATAACTTTGTACAGGCCTGTGTTTGTTGTGTGTTGACGCTCGTCGCTTGTTTGTGTGTCTGTCACAGTGAAGCTGAACAGATATCAGATCAGCAGGGACGTTCTTAAAGGGACTTTGGGCCCCCGGGCAAAAGGAATTTTTGCGGGCTCCATTGAACCAAGGGCATTTCCAACCACAGTCAGAACTGATGATCAAATTAAATGCAATTCTTGGTGCTTTTGGACTTCAGGCAAAATTCGACTTTTGTCGGCATCTACCGATACAGAGGGAAGTAAAGAAATAAGAGTATCTGTGACTGGGAAATCGGCCTAAAAATCATGTAATGAGAACCAGGCTACAGATATTTTCCAGATAATTTCGCTCATGCTTCGACCTCTTTAAATACCTTTTGATAAAGTCCAAGAAGTGCCTCTAACTAGCCTCTCGCTCGGCTTAGCGTGCGTTCAAACCGTACTATGATCTTTCTTTGTGTCTCTTCTGGCAGCCATGTTTTCAGTGAGAGTGTAGTCACTACCTGGTGCATGTGCTCCGCATATTCCCTGCTGAAGTCTTGTTTTTTTTCAGCTTTGAATTGACAGAAACTTGCTGATAAACCAGCAGACACACAAGCAAACAAACACGGCTCACTGTAATGGATTTCTCGGATTGATTTCCACGGTGTGAGTGAGGGAGCGGCGGTTGTTATCCGGGACGCTAGACGACGGACCGCATTCATTCACACATCACAGAGATTAGGAAGAAATGCTCAGCTAACCCTGACGGCGACACGATCGCAGTAAACCTGCTTTTATAGTCGTCCCGTGGGTTACACTTTATGACCTGCATCTCCCCGGTCAGGTGATGAGCGCTGAGGAGCCGTAGGTGAAAGTCGGAGGCATCATGGAGGACGACTGCAAGCCTCTGCTGAGCTCAGAGCAAACTGCAGAGAGCCAATCGTACGGAGGCTCCACGGACTCTCTGGACGTCAAGGTTAAAAGGTAAATCGCACTGAAACACTGCACCGATCAATACGCAGGTCGAGCTGTTCAATCCAAGGATAATGTGGAGAAGTGTGCGCATGTTGAGTTGCACGCGCTAATTGATGAATAACCAGAAAACAGGAAGTTAAAACAGTGTTAATGTATTAGGTCATGTTCACGGTCTCTGGATTTTGTGCTTCGATAATCAGAAAAGTCAAGTAACGTGATGTAGTGATGTACAGTGTCTGCATTAATGTTTGCTGACGCAAAACACGTACTTAACAGAACAAGCACTGCAGCAGGTACTTTAGATGTTTAATATACTTTTATTGGCCGGTTTATATTGGTATTAAACGTCTTTTTATTCCAATATTGCCTTCAATATCCAATATAATGAGTTGCAATAAAAATGACTGAAGCAGACTGATCATAACAATCTTTACAGGGTTTGAATCTGAATTTTCTCAGGGTTCGTGCACACAAGAGTGAGTTTAGTAGAATCTGCAAAAGTTGTGTATGGTAAATTGCCTTTTTATATACAGAGAATTGACAAATTGGGAGCCCTCAATAGTATATACAGAAAAACAATTAAGGTGAACTGAAAGAAGGAACATGTTTAAAATTAAATTTAGCTCTCAAACCCACAAGGTCTACAAGAGCATAATTATTCACCAGAGGCAGCAGTTGATACTTTGACTTCAGTCTTTCTTTAACTGACGTAATCCTGCTGCAGGTTTGTTAAAGATGTAATGGTTGATGTATCCGTTTAAGTTCAGTACAGAATATTTGGTATTTTAGGCTGTTTTTGTCCTCGTTTGACATATGATTCACACTCTGACGTCTTGTTCTGGGTCAAGTCTGCTGTTTGAACTTGTGATTCTGAAAATGTTTTAACTTTGTTGTGATGGTGATACACTGGGAAACTTGTTGATGCATGATCTAAATCTCTAAATGTGTTTTGGATGTTATGTGCAGCACTTTCTTGTGGGTCATGTGTTGGATTTGCTGCATAGATTCTCTTTCATTTTGTGTGTCCGTGTGTGACAAACAAAGCACGTCATGTGTCGTATGAGATCACCTGAACCTTATATTGACTCTGTGTGAGAGTTAATGAACAAGTTAGACTTCCTGGAACTGGCTTGGCAAAGGTCTGGAGACGCCACCCCTTAGCATCGCTAACAGTGTGTGATGGTATTTCACAAGGACCAACAAGCTTTCTACAAAGTCACATGCATGGGATTGATTGTTTGGACTTAAACCGTGTTTACACACAAAAAACAAAGACAAAGAGTTTGTTTGTGCTCAGTGTGAGATGAACTGAGGAATGTGGTGTTCTTAATCTTTAATAAATTGGTCTTCACTTCAGCGACCGCTATAGCCAGCGTCCGTCTGTCTCTGTCTTATGAGTGCAATATGTCATGTCTGTATGAGAGTCCCCTTGAGGTTGAGGTCAAATTCAAGGTCAAGGTAGTCTTATAAAACGTGTTCTTGGCTCTTTTAAAGTTAAATATCTTCCAAATCAACAAGAACATGCAAGCCTGGAACTGAACAGCGAGAAATAGCACCTTCACGTTGAGGAAACAAAAAAAAGTAGTGCTGTGCGCATTAACGCACGGCGCGTTTCCATGACGACTGACCGGAAAAAGACGCGCGTGACGTCATGTTTACGTGACTCTGGACGCTAAACTTTAAAAACAGAGGCACACATACGCAGTACACAGGAACGCTGGTTATTTGTAGCGCTGCTCTTTTCCTTTAATGAACAGACAGCTCCTGTTCGACTGTAGACGCGCTAACCGGCGCTAAAGGGAGCTAATGAAGCTATCGGAGCTAACTGGTAAACTGTGCCTGGTCTCCAGGGTCGCGGCACGTAAACATGACGTCACGCGTCGTTTTCCGACAAGAAAAGTACGATGCAGACCATTTACTGATGTGATTTCTGTTGTGTTTGTCGTCAAGGCCTTTCCACGTGGAGCCCAGAAACATCGTAGACCATGACCCGCAGGAGAGAGTGTCGGCCGAGGCCGCCATCCTCAACAGCAGAGTCCATTACTACGGTCGACTGACGGCCTCCTCTGACAGACTGCTGGTACGTCCAGGCTCCGCCTCCGACTTCTTTTGCAGTTTTATTTTCATGTCACACAGTGTTTTCCATGAAGAAATTCAAGTTTGTTTCACCGCTGAACTCTCACACTAACGTCCGTAGATAAGATCAGCGACTTTAAATCACAGCACACAGGAGGTGCACTTATGATATTTGGCTCATAAGTATCTTAAAATCAAGTTTTCACAGCATCACTTGTTTACAGAGTCCTCCGAACCATGTTATCCCTCACCCCGAGGAGATCTACGTCTACAGTCCGCTGGGGACGGCCTTCAAGGTGACGGGAAGTGACCACTCCTCTAAGAACCCCAGCATCGTCACTATGTAAGCTAGTGTCAGCATCACTCCTCCTCCACCTCCTCTTCTTCATCTTTCAGTCACTCTCTCACCCCCCACCTCCTTCTCTGCTTTGTCATCACTGTGTTTTTCTCTGCGTGCAGATTTGCGATATGGAACACGATGATGGGCACGTCTATACTCAGCATACCCTGGGGTATAAAGCAGGTGATTTACACTTTACTATTCACATTTGTATCGATCTCGGTTCTCTTGCCTGGAAACTAAAAGTTTTTGTCATTGTTCCTTTAGGCGGGCTTCACTCTGGGCATCCTCATCCTCATCTCCATCGGTTTGCTGATGCTCTACTGTTGTTACATCGTCCTCAAATCGACAAAGTCCATACGTAAGTGCAGCGAAACACAATAGCTCTATCACTTTGGATGTGGGGCCTCGCGTGAATGCCGAACTGCATTGTGGGTCCGTTGTTTCCATCCGTTCAAAACTCATTCATGTTATGCGCCAAAACGGAGCAATTTAGCAACATTAGCTTCTCTTGCTATGACGTAGCAGTCAGGATATCCTGAGATTTGTTAATGTTATGTTTTATAGAATCTGCCCTGCTTCTTGTTCCTTCCATGATCATTTCTACAGAGTGACTAAAACCAGAGGAACAGCAGAACCAGGACGTGGATCATCTCGTCATTTGTCGTTTATATTCCCAGAGCTCGTTGTTTTTATTCCCCCAGCAGGTAGCGATGTAGATTCAGCGAACTCCATGACCTTTCATTAAGCTCTGTTGTTGTGTCGGACTGTGAAAGTCACAGCTCACTGAGGAAATGACTGAAATGTCTGTGGAGTCTGCCCCCTGCTGAGCAGGACTCGAAATAACCAACTGTTGAAGAATGATTCATTTATTTTACTGTCCTTTGCCTTATTTATCCTTTTGTTGATCGCTTTTCTGAATAACCAATGATCAAAATTGTTGTGTTTTTATTTTAAGTGTGTGTCCCTTTGTTGCTTCTTAAACTTCATGAAATAAACCTGTTTTTGTTTTAATTTCTTTTGTCTGGTAAAAGGCTCAAACTACCCATGAAGAGAATGTAGATTTTCTTTACTAACAGAATCCGATGTCCTCTGTTCTCCGTCCAGCCTACGTGGACACGTCCCACTGGGAGTTCCCGGACGTCTGTCGGTACTACTTCGGAGCGTTCGGCCAGTGGTCCAGTTTGGTGTTTTCCATGGTGTCTCTTATCGGAGCCATGGTGGTTTACTGGGTCCTCATGTCCAACTTCCTCTACAACACAGGACAGTTCATCTACAGTAGGTCACAGCCACCTGTTTGTTTGTTTGTTTGTTTGTTGTTGATGATCGTTGGTCCATTCAGGCTCCCGTACCTGGCTCTGGTGTGTCCTTCCTTTATGGACTATTTTAAAGGGATAGTTCAGGGATTTTTTTCTTTAAATGGGTGTGGTTTTTCTGTCCGTACCTTGAGTATATTGACAGAACCAGACCTGAAACTTGACACACGTCTTGCGGAGCAAATATCTGACATAGTCAAGAGTGAGATGTAGCATACTGTTGACTATCATGGTGGTTGTAGACTTCATTTAAGGTTATGGCGAATGGCAAATGTTCCAGGAAACACTGTAAAAATGTAAAATTATTTACATAATCCAACTAGGGCTGGGCGATATACCGGTATCATTATTACCGGTATGTTTTTGAAAGCGATATGTAGCGATAATATCGCCATACCGGTATATTATATATTATTTTTATGTTGCCTCACTAACGCTATTTGATAAGGCTGATCGCTTCTCTCAGAGCCTCAATCCTGTGTGTATGTGTTACCTGTGAAACGGGTGCTCTGAAAACACCCCCGTTAGCATGTGGTACTTTCCTCCTGATGAAATTAACCATCGACTGTATGAAATTAGCATGGCAAAACTAAAAAAATAATATGTTCAAAATATCGTAATAATATCGTTATAATATCGTATATCACCATTCAAGCAAAACGTATCGCGATGTGACTTTTGATCCAGCACTAAATCCAACCATCGTGGTTTATTTTGAGTTGTTGTGTCGGGAAAAGTATTAACGCCCACCGTATTTTCAATAAAGCCATTAAAAGTCGGACGATCACATCTGGAATTTCGATTGTGGTAAATTACAGGCATGTACAAAATGTGGAGGAAGAGCCTTCATTTGGGTCTGATTGTTTTGTGTGTGTGTGTTTTTGTGTTTTTTTGACAGACTATGCTCACAATGTCAACGTGTCAGACTCAGAGTTTGGAACCAACGGCTCCGAAAGAGGTGAGACACTGACGCCATGTCCACATGTTGTTGTTCTGACTCATGAAAAATGTATGCGTTGGCACCAAAATGTATTTGTTGCTCATGATGTTATTGACGATAGTGATGATGACGACAATGATGTCGATTTGTTGACCAGTCATCTGTCCGTACCCAAACACGGGGCCTGGAGGGAACGGCACCATGGCCTCTCTGTTCGTCATCAACAGCAGCGGCATCAGCGGAAACGAAACGTCCGACTTGGCCTCCTTTGAGCACTGGTGGAGCAAAACCAACACCATCCCCCTCTACCTCATCGTCCTGCTGCTGCCGCTGCTCTGCTTCCGCTCCGCCTCCTTCTTCGCCAGGTTCACCTTCCTGGGTGAGAGAGGAAAAAGAGTGGTTTTGATGGAGTTCAGGTTCATTGTGTTTATGATGTGTCCTCACTAAGGTATACAAACAATTTTCTGTGTGTGTGTGTAGGAACCATATCGGTCGCGTACCTGATCGCTCTCGTCACCATCAAATCCGTTCGCCTCGGCTTCCACCTGGAGTTCCACTGGTTCGACGCGACCGAGTTCTATGTTCCAGGTAAACGCGTTTGTCTCCGTGGCAACGCTCTGGGAATTGAACCTGAACTCTCGTTTGTTTTTCCGGATGTTTGACTAACTCGTGGTCGATCGTCGTTGTGATTTCAGAGTTCAGGGTGTGTTTCGCTCAGCTCACCGGTGTCCTCACTCTGGCCTTCTTCATCCACAACTGCATCATCACGCTGATGAAGAGCAACAAACACCAGGAGAACAATGTACGTCTCACACACACACACACACACACACACACACACACACACACACACATTCTTGTACTTGCTGCATACTGAGGACCAGCATTTCCACTTTATAAATCAACACAATTACAAATATCTACTTCATGAATGACATCTATATAGAACTACTGGTTGCAGTACCATAAAATGTCTGCAGGTGGAGCCTCAGGTGGAGCAAAAAGGGCTGGAAAACTGTTTCGATTTTTTTTTTTTTAATTTTTGGTCAAATTTCTTTACAAAAACATCATACTTATACTATGATTGACAAAAATTGACCAAATATTTTTGGTCCAAAATTTGACAGAAACGTCCTACTATACAATGTCATCCAAAATTTGAAAAAAAGGGGGAAAAAAAGGAAATTTTGACCCAAAATTTGAAAAAAAAAAATTGGTCCAAAATTTGACAAAAAATAATTTTGTCCAAAATTTGACAAAAAAAATTTTGTCCAAAGTTTTACCCAAAAATTGTGTCCAAAATTTTACCCAAATTATTTGGTCCAAATTTTTTTTTTTTTTTGGGACAAATTGAGTATAGCATGTTAGCATGATAGCAACCTAAGGAAGTGATTTCAATGAAAACAAAGTGAGGACCGTCCAAAATGTCCTCACTCTGTAAAAATGACCTCACTTTGTTGGTTAAAAACCCTCACTGGTCCTCAGTATGCCGCAAGTACAAGAGCACACACACACACACACACACACACACACACACACACACACACACACAATCAAACCATATACTGTAGATAAGAATGGACACAAACCCAGAAAGTAGGACAAGTGTAGCAGTTAGCCACCAGGGGGCGATTCTTTAAACTTTAGTTTTAATAGGAGGCTATTAGAAAATTTGCTTCCACTTCTCACTTGATTTATAACATCATTAAAGGCGCCATATGTAAGAATGTGGCCAAAAACGGTTACTACATTCTAATTCAAAATACCGAGGTCTTTTAGGTTTCGTTTTTTTTGACGTAACTGGCAACCCGTGGTTGCTCGGCAGCTGAGACTCTACAGACTGCAATGATTGGTAGACGGCGGTAGGTGGCGCCACATGCCAAAACATGATTTCAAAACATAAACATGATTTGCAGTCTGCAAAATATTTTTTTTAATGCAAATATTTTGTCTGTACTGTTTTTGTTGGTGAGTTCAGTTTGTTATATGAACATTATTCCTGAGTCTCTGTGACATATTAGGAGGATTTTATGGCCAGTTGATTTAGATTTATTACATAATGCACCTTTAAGGCTACAACTAACTCGTAATTTAATCTGTCAATTGTTATTCAGATCAATCATTTGGTCCATAAAATGTTACAAAAATTGTTAATCTGTGTTTTTAAAACCTCAACATGTTCTCAAATGTCTTAAAGTTTTATGTTCAGTCTGTCAATCAAACAAGTGTCAAATGTTATTGTCGTTAATCGATTTAATTCCCACATTCATATTATTTTCTTTACTGCTGTTGTCAAGGTGATGACGTGTGTTGTTTGTTTTTGTTGTTTCTTCCAGGTGCGTGACCTGTCTGTGGCGTATCTCCTCGTCGGGCTGACCTATCTGTACGTGGGGGTCCTCATCTTCGCCTCCTTCCCTTCACCTCCTCTCTTCAAAGACTGCATCGAGCCGGTAAGAGACGCAGACTACTAAAGGGTTCCTTTTAATGTGAGGAACACACGCCAGCCTTTGTCCACTAGAGGTCTCCCCAGTTATACTGGAAATGCTCATTATGTCGTGTTGCACCTGTGAGAATCTCCAGGATCAGAGTTGAACCACACACTCTTCCTCTTCTTTCTCTTCTTCTTTTATAGAATTTTCTGGATAACTACCCGAGCAGCGACGTGCTGGTGTTTGTGGCTCGGACGTTCCTGCTCTTCCAGATGATCACAGTTTACCCTCTGCTGGGATACTTGGTGCGGGTCCAGGTGATGGGTCAGATCTTTGGCAGCCATTACCCCAGGTAATGTGGGCGATTCTACTGTTTTACTGTCAATAACCTGACGTTTTGTTGACTTTGTAAGTTAATGTTTTCACTTTGTCTCTTCAGTTTCTTTCACGTTTTGGCTCTGAACGTCTTAATAGTTGGTTCTGGCGTCCTGGTGGCAAAGTTCTATCCTAATATTGGATCAATCATACGGTAAAAAACAACATTTATAACGATTAAATATACACAAACTCAAGCTGTGTCGAATTTCCCATGATGTAATTTGAGTGTATCTTTGTCGGTGTCTTTTCTTCCATGTACTGTATATTTAAGCTTGATTTTAAAGGGATAATTGAGTGTTTTTTTGTGGTTGTATGAGGTTGTGACTTGAGTGTCATTAAGTGACCACACGAGGCAGCAGTGGACCAGCAGTTCCTGTGTCCCAGTGAGCTAAAATCACTGGTTTTCTCTATGGGCTTTGGTGTGATAACGTGTCAGTACCTCATACAACCACACGTTACTGAAATCGCCTCCCTGTCTCCCCCTGCAGGTTTTCAGGAGCCACGTGTGGCCTGGCTCTGGTCTTCGTCTTTCCCGCTCTGGTGCACATGATCTCGCTGAAGCGACAGGGGGCGCTCCGCTGGCCGTCGGCCGTCTTCCACAGCCTCCTCATCCTGCTGGGTCTGGCCAACATGGTGGCTCAGTTCTTCACGTAGAGCCGAGACTGGAAAAAACGGGGGGGGAGCGTAGAGACGAGCAGAGGGGACGAGGTGCTTTGGACCAAACCAAAGAGCGTTGTTTTAAATCCCATCACAGCGAGCTGCAGCAGCAGCAGCAGCAGCAGCCGCCGTCAGCCAATCAGAGCGCACGCCTGTGGCTCTGTGATGTAAGGTTTGGTGAATGTTTGTGACGCCATTGTCTCGGGATGATAAGGTTATCTTTTTACTGTCAGGTATTTCCATGAGCTCATCTTCTACTGTTGATTATTCCTCTGTGTGTGTGTGTGTGTGTGTGTGTGCGTGTGTGTGTGTGTGTGCGTGTGTGTGTGTGTGTGTGTGTGTGTGAGTGAGAAACAAAGACATTCTTTTTAAAAACAGTAGAATTAAAGGTTTGTTTTAATAAGAGGAACTTTAAACATGTTTTTATGATACAGGTTAAATAATTATAAGTTTTGGTGCTCTCTGTCCACTAGAGGTCTCCCCATACCTTCTGCATTCCGTGTGCACTTATACACTTTCTAACGACACGTACACACACGCCTGCGGAACTATTATTCTCGTAAATTGTCAAAAATCTCTGTATTTGGGGTTCAAGTGTTAGCTGATTCTGTCGTTCTGTTTTTAGCAGTGGACGCCTGCGATCCTGTTTGAGCTAAAATGTTGGCGATTCCACGTTTTATAACAGTATAAAGTCCTACCTTGAGATATATGCACAAGTGTCGTAGCCTAGCCTAGCATGGACGACGACGTTTCAGTAATTCGGACCTCATCGGACTACCAAAGTTAAAGGTCCTGCCTTAATTCTTGTCTTTCTGTGTCCACTTAGTGTTTTTTTGCGTACTCGATCCGATCCGCTACGGTTCCGTTTCTGTGTTTCCAGTTGATCCCGCACTCCGTACCAGCAGGGGGCGCAGTAAGATCGTTTGTCGACGCATCATTTCAATTGAAAAAGGAAGAGTTGTCGTCGTCTCCTGACACAAACGAAGCGCCCCCAAAAGCGCGCGTCATTTATTGTATTCGTCGACTCGCAAAGCGAGCGCCACCTGCTGGACGGGACAGTGGTGAACAGTGGGTTATTCAGCACCCGGAGCACAGAATCGACACTATCACAACAACAATCTGTGATTCAAAAGCATATTTATGTGACAAAATGAATAAATGGCGTGCCGCGTTAGGCCCCCGGGTCACAAGTTTGAGACCTTGTTAGCGACGGCCTCGATCAGAGGAGGAGATAAAACACGGAGATAAAAGGCAGGAAGT